>NC_080163.1:153920119-154014986 GCF_950295315.1 Erinaceus europaeus
CTGAAAAACGAGAGTAGTAAGACCCACTGCAGACTTTACAACTGAAAAATAAACATCTCTATAGTAAGCCAGAGAGATATGGGGATGTTTGTTACAGCAACTTCTCTTCACCACTCCTAGAAAAGGAGTAAAGGGGTGTGCAGTGGGTGGAATTGCCTGTCCCCAGTGTTCAAGCCCTAAACTCTTTCCCTGAGAATGTGTTGTCATTGGAAATAGAGACTTTGCGATTAGCACCAAATTAAGATGAGCTAATACTAGACACGTGTAAGCCCTGACCCAGTGACTGACATCCTTTTAAAAAAATATTTATTTATTTGGATAAAGACAAAGAGGAATTGAAAGGACAGAGAGAGAGAGAGAGAGAGAGAGAGAGAGAGAGAGACCTGAAACACTGCTTCATCACTCATGAAGCTTCCCCCCTATAGGCGCGGACCCTGGGCTTGAACCTAAGTCTTTGCACATTATAATATGTGCACTCTACAGGATGTGGCACTACCCAGCCTCAACTGGTGTCTTAATAAGATGCAGTTAGTACCCAGAGAGACAAAAGCAATATCATGTCAGTAGGGAGGCAGGGAAGAGAATGCTACAGTTGCCAAGAACTGCTAGGAACCAGCAGGAGTCAGAAGAGGCAAGGAAGGACTCCTCCTTAAGACCTTTGGAAGAAGCATGGTCCTGCCCATACCCTTACTTGAGACTTCAAGCTTCCATACTCTGACAGAATAAAATAAAATTCTGATGTCTTGAAATTGCCCATTTTGTGTTCTGCTGTGGCACAGTGTGGCTACCCTAACCAATTGGCATCGGCCACACCTAAGAGACTTGCACGTCTTATGAATTTTTTTTTTATCATTCATTCATTTCCCCAAAGGAACTTTAATGAATACTGTCTCAAGTGCTGAGGTTCAGCACTTTCAAGAAGTTTGAGGCCAGCAAGATACACAGGTGCCTGTTCTGTCATCAGTGAGACCCAGGCTTGAGCCCAGTATGCACTGCAGTGGAGGAAACGCTGGTGCTATGCTCTATCCATCTGAAAAAGTTGACCTAGAGCAAGCAGTGAAGCCCAGCAATGACCAAATAAATAGATAGATATAAAAGAAAGGAAAGGAAGAAAAGAAGAGAAAAGAAAAGACAAAACATGCACCGATGCAGGGATGCAATACTCTGACACCAGGTATCTGGAGACAGGGCACTAGGAGAAGCTGAGCTCGTCTAGTTGGTGAGCCTGTCTTTCTTTTCGTTGCTGTCCCTTAATTTTCTTTTTGGAAACTCCTCTCCCTAACTCTTGGTCTCTGAGGTTTAGGGGCTGTGACCTGCCTCTCCATTCCTCAGTGATCAAGTAACCCAAGCATGGCAGAGGACTGGATCAAAGGCTATGATTAAATCCTCATGAAAATGGGAGCTCAGTGGACTCCCACGCATGGAAGCCCATGGAAATGAACTCTCATACTTAGGCTAGAGGTGTTTAGATTGCAGATTTAGGCCCTAGAGACATCTGAAAAGCATCCCAGGGACACTGAAGTGTGCCAGCCCTCACAATGCTGGGCATAGGCCTGAAACTCTCTGGGCCCAGGGGACTCCAGTCACCTGGGGTTTCCTGCTGGGACCACAGACCCAGACCCAGGCCCAGTCCCAAGGCTCTGGATTCCAGTCTGGGAGACTCAACAGGTCTGGCTTTCTGCCTGAAATCCTTTGCTGAATTTGATCCACTTCTTGCATAGCCTCACCCCCTCTTTTTTTTTTTTTTTGCTGTAGTTGCAAAAAAGCTTAAGTGACCTGATAGGACCTCTCTACCTTGGTCAGGAGCCCAGCAGGGAGCAGATGGCCTTCCCAGATGAGGTTAATTCAAGGACAACTTAGTGACAAAGAGATTATATCCAGAGCTTGGGGTGGAGGAGGAGGAGGCCATGAAACATGATGGAAGCTCCAGGACTCTGGTCATCCCTGAGGGCTGACAAGAACTCAGTGACAAGAACCCCAAATGACAGGAATCCTAAAAGGGTGACCTTGTCACCCTGAAGGCAAACAAGGGGAACAATAACAGGAATTTCAAATAAGAGGAAATTGAGAGAATTGTAGAGAGGGAGGTGCTTTGAATGAAGAGATGCAACACTAGCCTCCTACTCCCCTACACCCTTTCCAATTATACCCACACACAACCCCCACTACCAGAAGCCGGAAGCCTGTTGCCAAATGCTGGAAGCCTGTTGCCAAATGCTGGAAGCCTGTTGCCAAATGCTGGAAGCCTGTTGCCAAATGCTGGAAGCCTGTTGCTAAATGCTGGATGGAAGCCTGTTGCCAAATGCTGACCCAATGTAGGCTGTAGAGCGCCATCTAGAGGCACAATGGGAGTTACTCTGACACCTGAGATGCTCCCCACCCACCTCCTCCTTACCCTGCTCCAGAAGTACAGAGCAAAAGATGGCGGCCCGTGTTGTGGTATTTGTAGAGGTGGTTGCTGGCAGAAACTGGCAACAGCTCAGCGAGTGGATTATCCACCCCTGCAGGGCTGTGGGGTCCACCTCAGTTTTTGTGTTCATACCACAGTGCTTTTCCTGCTAATCCCCATTCAATGACCAACCCACCCAACAGTGGGGAACCAGGGCCAGAGCTTCCTCACAGCCATCACTTGTGCTCTGGAACTCCCCGTTGGAGTGAATGAGACGTTTCAGAGCCATTTCAGAGGTCAGAGTCTCTCCACCTGGTTATGCTTCCCCCCACTTCCAATTTTCTCTTTTTAGCATCCTCTATATATAACCTCCTACCAAAGAATAAATCTCTTTTTTTGCCTCATTTTGTTGGGGTCTTACGGTTGTTCACTTGTGGGTACAGCTTCCCATTTCCCTTCCATAGATGTCGGAAAAATATTTTCACCCCAACCTGACTCCTTCTCCAAAACCAGGTACCAGGACCCTCGTATCCATTCTGTCCCTCAGGAACAAAGAGACACATAAGCAAACAACTTCTAGAGCCCTTAGCTCCCTTTTCAGAAGCACTTCCTGGAGGGCCCAACCAATGCATCTGTTGCCTTGGCCTACAAAATCTTTTAGGTCTTGGTTTAAATGCTGCTTCCCCAGTGAAGCCTTCCGAGACTGATTTTTCTCCCCAAAGAATCCATATACACTCACCCCCATCCCCAACCTCACCCCCATCCCCAGTTATTTCCTTCTCAGCATCTACAGCTATCTAGAAGTATCCCTGTCACTTTAATTTCCCGTTTGTCTACTGACTCTTGCAGAGCATGTCAACTGCAGTTCCCCAACTAGGTCTGGGATGTAGTAGGCACTCGAAACTCTGTCAGGTTGAAAAAATAAATAGTTCTTCCCTAGATGAGAGGACATGGAAGGGTTTTTCCGTATCTAGACCAAGAATGTTGAGGTAGCCTCCGAAGTAGAAAGGAAGGAAGGCTAGAATCACCCCTATTCATTGGAAAGGGTTGACTTGGGTTGTCTAGAAGTTATTTCAGATGTCTCAAAATTCTGGTATGTCTCTTGATTATAAGGCAAAGGTTCCATGCTAATCATCCCTTTTTGTTGTATAAAGGTCAGGTGAAGACAGATTGCTTTAGACTCTGGGGAGCCTGAGAGCAAAAGTTTTATATAGTTTATTATTATTACTTTTTTCTGAAGGAGGGGCTTCATGTATTTGTGATTTCACAGCTCCTAGGCTGCCTTTCTGCCTTTCCATTCAGAGAGAGAGAGAAATAGAGAAATGAGAGAGAGAGAGAGAGAGAGAGAGAGAGAGAGAGAGAGAGAGAGAGACCAAAGCATTGGAGCTTCCCCTAGCACTCTAGCATCTCTCATGTGGTGCTGGGGCTTGAAGGTGGGCCTCATGCAGGGTAAGGCAAGAACCCTTCCTGAGCTATCTCTTATATCCTGGGCAGAGTTGTTAATTTGTGATCAACTGTAAGAGAAACCTTGAGTAGACTTCAGGTGGGATTTCCCAACAGTACTGAGAAGGAATGAGGCCTCAAAGGGACTGAGACAACTGCGTTCTTCCTAAGGGGCTCTCAGGAACCAGAGGACAGGAAAAACCTGGCTGGCCAAGCTGAACTGTATGGGTAGAGGGGAAGAACTTTAGGGGCCAGGTGGTGCCACATCTGGTTAAGAACACATACTACAGTGTGCGAGGACCTGGGTTCAAGCCCCTGGTTCTCACCTGAAAGGGGAAAGCTTCATGAGTGATGAGGCAGGGCTGCAGGTGTCTCTCCATTTCTCTATAGCCCCCTCACTTCTCAGTTTCTTACTGTCTCTATCTGATAATAAAGGAAGAAAGCAAGCAAGCAAGAAAGAACTTTAGAGAGCTTTAATGATTCTGGCTGGGCTTGGATGAATAAGAGGGCTGTTGACTTCTATCCTTGTCACCCCCTCCACTGCATAAGGACTGTGAGTCCCTGGCCCACTGCTTTGTCCCTGCCCTATTCTCCTTGCTTCTCTCTGTCACAGGTTGCCTGTCACAGAACACATGGCCTCTGTCTGGGAGGGTCAGGACAGAGCATGACATTACTTGGGCTGTTCTTTCTCCCTTCTCCTTTGTTCTGAGCTGTTCTCAGGACACTCTCTCCTCACTCCACAGAAATGGCCCCATCTGAACTCCGACACAGGAGATTCTTGCCAGGGTTTTTGTCTGTAGGTTCATGCAACCTCAGAGTAAAACAGGAGACAAAAGACAGCCAGGGTCACCATTCAGGCATCTCTATGAGATGAGTCCTGTTCACTTTATTGGACTTGTGGTGGAGCACTTCCCCTCACTGTACCTACAGAAGCTTGGGGAGTGTGGAAGATTCGTGGGAGGGAGTGTATACTTCTGCCAGATAGTGCAGCTGAGGGATTGTCTCTGCAAGATACTGAGAGCCTCCCTAGGAGCTGGAGGAGGCATCCCTGAGGTTTCAGGGCTGCCTCAACCAATGTCCTCATCCTCCCATCCTCTGCATACAGGTGGCTAAGTTTTCTGCAATAGATGAGGCTGTACTAGTTGTCCTCTATGATGGTGTCAGTTGGCTTCTGTCTGTGTGACACACAGCCAGGTAGAGAAGAGCTTGTCTAGACATTCTTCAATGGAAGAGGTGTGAATACAGTGACTGGCCCCTTGGCACTGGAGCATCAGAGAAGAAGGAGCCATATACCCCCGCAGCTTAAATGACTTTGAGCCCTCCCTGTATCCAGATATGTTCAGGTGTGCGGAGGTGTGGGATCCACATCTGGGGTGGGGAGTAGGGGTGTTGCAGACCTTGTTAAATGGCCTCTGCCATAGGCAGGCTGACATACTACTCAGTGCCATCCTCCCCCCACCCCCATGGTAGATCCTGTTCTCCCAGCTGACAGACTTTGGGAAATGCTGAGTAGAGACCTCTATCTCTCCCCAGGTCAGGCCTTTTTCCAGAGGTTGGTAAGGCCATGACTGGTAGGGCCAGGGGTCTGAAGTCTCTACTCTGTGCCCCACTCATGCATCTCTAAGCTCTGAGAGCTTCCCCAGGAACTGGAGGAGGCATCCTTGAAGTTTCAGGGCTGCTCCACCCAGTGTCCCCTTCCTTCTATCCCCTACATGCAGGTGGCTCAGTTGTACTCTCTAATGTCCCTCCTCCTCACAGGTCACCTCAGACCTGGCTTCTCTGAGCCAACTCAGAGTGTAACTTATATCTGTGGGCTAAGGCCATATCCCTGCACTTAGGGATGATATGTTTCCAGAGGAAGGGGACATTGTGTGCATAGCTGGGGCGGGTGTGTGTGTGTGTGTGTGTGTCACACATGCCTGATTTTACCATTCTCAGGCTGATTTTTTTATTCAGAGATACAGAGACACCACAGCGTCAGAGATTTCTCCAATATGTTGGCGGCTCTTTGTGGTTAGGGGGCTCAAACTTGGGCCATGTGCCTAACAAGACATTCCTCCTATTTGGTGAGCTATGTCTCTGGCCTCTTCTCTCTATATATATTCATAGCTGAAGCTTCACCAATTTGAGCTGACTTACTTTTTAAAAATTTTTATTTATATCCCCTTGTGTTGCCCTTGTTGTCTTTTTATTATTGTTACTGAGGTCGTTGTTAGATAGGAGAGAAATGGAAAGAGGAGGAGAAGATAGAGAGGGAGAGAGAAAGATAGATACCTGCAGATCTGCTTCACCGCCTGTGAAGTGACTCCCCTGCAGTGGGGGGGGGAGCTGAAGGCTCGAACTGGGATCCTTACACGGGTCCTTGCACTTCGCGCCATTTGTGCGCTTAACCCGCTACACTACCACCTGAGATGACTTTCAAATAGAAAGAAACAGAGAAGGAATAGCACCACAGCTTCCCATCAGTATAGGGAGGGGTGGGGAGACTGGAACCTGGGTCATGCATATGTCACAGCACCAGCCCTCCCAGGTGAGCTACTTCTGTACTTTTAAATTTTGTTTATTTATTTATTTTTAATGAGAGAAAGACACAGGAAGACCAGAACACTGCTCAGCTCTAGCTTCTGGTGATGCTACGGATTGAACCTGGGATTCCTGAGCCTCAGGCATGAAAGCCTTTTTGCATAATCATTATACTGTCTCTTCAGCCCTCCTCTCTACTTGAAAAGCCAGCTCAGAATTCACCCTTAGGGAATCCTTGAATCGGAAGTTCTTGTTTTGAAGAACTTGTTCCAAAGAAATTGGTTTGAAGAACTTGTTCTGAAATCACACTCAAGCTTAAGTAAGGACTATAGCTGACTGACCACGTGATCACTGGTGATTCCTATGCCCTCCAATATCCTTCTTGGTGCTAGAGCCCACCTCAGGAGGGATCTAGTGTGTGCGACTTCAGAGATGTGATACACAGACTCTAGCCTGTCTCCAGTTTACAACAAGTAAGCGACTCCTTCTACAGACAGACTGCACCATCTGGTGGTCACTTTTAGCGAAGCAGCCTCAGGGCTTAGTGCCTCCCGGTACGAATCATTCTTTGGATTTGTGGCTCCATCTAGTGGTCTTCATGTGAACCACATGTCATACCAGATTCACAGTAGAATGGCGGGGGTGGAGGAGAAGGGGCATTAAATATCCTTTAAAGAAACAATGTCTTTTCAGCTACCAAGTTGCAGATGTTACCATGACGCCAACATGACTTCCCTGTCCTGGAACCCCACCTCTCCAGAGCGCTCCCCCACTAGGGAAAAGTAGGAACAGGCTGAGAGTATGGATTGACCTGCCAACACACATGTCCAGCTGAGAAGCAATTACAGAAGTCAGATCTCCCACCTTCTGCACCCCATAATGATCCTGGGTCTGTGCTTTAGTATTTGAGCCTGCTCCCTGCCTTGCTGGCTGTAAAATTGTCCATTACTTCACACCTGGGACTTTTGTATCTAAGTTAAAGGTGAGGAAACATAGGTCCAAGTAGTATTTTCAGACCAAGGTGAACTGGAAAACATCTTCCCTCTCATCTGAGATATGCATGCATACATGCATACAGGCATGCATGCATGCCTACGTACAGCAGTGCAACAGAGCAGCTCAAGGTGTCTGGGAACCTCCCATATGGTGCTGGGGCTGGAGCCTGGGCTGTGCAGGATGGCTAGACACGCGTCCTACCCAGTGAGCTGTTGGCCCCCTGCAGTTTATTTGAATGTCTACCTGTTACTATGGCTGTCCTGCTGACCTGCCTCTCATCCTGGCTGTGGGGAGGATGAAGTGGGTGAGTGATAAGGGCATGGAAGGTCTCAGCTAATAACACTTCCCTTGGGTTGGCGTGCTTATAATACCATAAGGGCATGTCCTAAGTACTTGACAGGTGGTGTTATTTCCTCTGCTCCTGCACACAAGTCTCTGACAAAGTATCAGATGATGATGACTATCCCTTTATGTCTGAGGAAACTGAGGCACATTTAGTAAGCAGTGACCCAGTCAATCTGCCTGAGGTCTATACTCTTCACCTGGTGCCCCAGAGCTACCAAGAGCTGACATCCACTCTTGCTCACCCCACCCAACCAACCATGACAAGTCACTCTCCCTTCCTTGGTCTTTCTGTCTAGATTTATTTAGTAAATGTTTATGAAGCCCTGGTACAGGCCCTGGATGCACTCTAGTGAATCACTGTAGTCATGGGATCACCAGAAAGACAAAGCAGACAGGTCAAAAGATGCTGCCATTTGAGGTGGTTGGAAAACATGTGAAGACTAGAGCGGAGACCACGGTGAGGTTGGTGAGGTAATGTGGGTGTTCAGAAAAACTCATGTTACACCAAGTCCTGAGGGAGGGAGAGCGACTTTGAACAGAGAGGAAGGGCAGAAGGCTCCTGGCAGAGGTGATAGATACCATGAGTAAAGGCTTTGTGATGAAAGCAAACTTGTTGTACTGGAGAAATAGAAAGTAACCCATTATTTCCAGAGCAAAACAAAAGAAGGGTATGGTGTGTGCTCGTGGGTTGGTCACCAGCACTTCTGTGGGGTTTCCTCCTTCCTACTGAGTACAACTTTGCTTCACAAACTGAGCAAAGTACCTCCTTCTCCTTCTCCTTCTCCTTCTCCTTCTCCTTCTCCTTCTCCTTCTCCTTCTCCTTCTCCTTCTCCTTCTCCTTCTTCTTCTTCTTCTTTTTTTATTTTTTTTAATTTTATTTAAGAAAGGATTAATTAACAAAACCATAAGGTAGGAGGGGTATAACTCCACACAATTCCCACCACCCAATCTCCATAACCCACCCCCTCCCCTGATAGCTTTCCCATTCTCTATCCCTCTGGGAGCATGGACCCAGGGTCATTGAGGGTTGCAGAAGGTAGAAGATCTGGCTTCTGTAATTGCTTCCCCGCTGAATATGGGCGTTGATTGGTCGGTCCATACTCCCAGTCTGCCTCTCTCTTTCCCTAGTAGGGTGTGTCTCTGGGGAAGCTGAGCTCCAGGACACATTGGTGGGATCTTCAATCCAGGGAAGCCTGGCCAGCATTCTGGTGGCATCTGGAACCTGGTGATTGAAAAGAGAGTTAACATACGAGGCCAAACAAATTGTTGAGCAATCATGGGCCCAAAGCTTGGAATAGTGGAGAGGAAGTGTTAGGGAGGTACTCACTGCAAACTCTAGTGTACTTCTGCTTTCACTTATATATTTTGCAATAGTTTATGGATACGTGTGAACATAAGCTCTCTCTCACAGAAACTGGTGTATATCTAGGTTATGGGACTTTGTTAGAAAGTGAACCACCTGAGATGAAATTAGAGTGTACTATAAAAGGAAAGGTCTCACCCGAGTAATGAAGCTGAAGGGTTGTCATTCCACACGTGATGTCTCTGGACACAGTCTGAAGTGAAGCATGTTGAGGTGTCAATCGTTACATTGGTTAGGTTGTGATCGGCGGATGCAATATTATTTGGTATGGATTGGGAGAGGCATACGGGAAAGTGGGCCCTATCCAAGGGTTCCAGGACTGGGGGAAGTAGGGTCTCTATAGTGGAGATGTGAGGTTCCTGCTGTCTTAGGGTTCAAAAAGACAATCGATAGTTAATGTTATCATCACATTATTTGGTAATTGGGTTAACTTTGAAAAGTCCTTTTGTTAGGGTTTGCTGTACAGTATCCAGTATCTTGTATATAGCTGTGCTATTGGATGCTTCTAATCTACTTGGTCTAGGCTTTTGAGAGAGTCCGCATATCAAATATACAGCCTATATATTGAAAAGATTCAGTTTGTGTTTTGAAAAACTTTGAGACATACAATTGATTTTCCCCCTCTCATATTGATTAACTACTGATTTATATGTCTACATTTTGCTAGGAGTGTACATAAACACCATTCCCACCACCAAAATACTGTGACCCATCCCTCCCACCCATTCCTACCCCCACTGTCCCAGGAAGCTGCATGTCTACCCCTCACCACAGGGTTTTTACTTTGGTGTCCTACTTACAATTTGATCAGGTCCTGATTTTAGTTTCCCTTTCAGATCTTCTTAGTCAACTTCTGTTGATGAGTGGGATCATCCCATACTCATCTTTAGCTTTCTGACTTAGTTCACTTAACATAATTCCTTCTAGCTCTGTCCAAGATGGGTTAGAGAAGGTGGGTTCATTGTTCTTGATAGCTGCATAGTATTCCATTGTGCATATATACCACAGCTTTCTCAGCCACTCATCTGTTGTTGGGCACCTGGGTAGCTTCCAGGTTTTAGCTATTATGAATTGTGCTGCTATGAACATAGGAGTACATACCTCTTTTTGGTTGGGTGTTATGGAGTCCTTGGGGTATAACCCCAGGAGAGGAATTACTGGATCATATGGAAGGTCCATGTCTAGCCTTCTGAGAGTTCTCTAGACTGCTCTCCACAGAGGCTGTACCAATTTACATTCCCACCAGCAATGTAAAAGGGTTCCTCTGTCCCCACATCCTCTCCAGCATTTGTTGCTGCTGTCCTTTTTGATGTATGCCATTCTTACAGGAGTGAGGTGGTATCTTAGTGTTGTCTTACTTTGCATTTCTCTGACAATCACTGATCTAGAGCAGTTTTTCATATGTTTGTTAGTCTTTTGGATCTCCTCTGTAGTGAATGTTTTGTTCATATCCTCTGCCCATTTTTGGATGGGGTCATTTGCATTTTTGGTGCTAAGTTTGCTGAGCCCTTTATATATTTTGGTGATTAGTTTCTTGTCTGATGTATGGCATGTGAAAATCTTCTCCCATTCTGTGAGGGGTCTCTCTGTTTGTTTAATAGTTTCTTTGGATGTGCAGAAGCTTTTCAATTTGATGTAGTCCCATTGGTTTGTTTCTGCTTTAGTCTTCCTTGCAATTGGGTTTGATTCATCAAAGATGTCCTTGAGGTGTATGTGGGAAAGTGTTTTACCAATGTTTTCCTCTAAGTATTTGATTGTTTCTCATCTGACATCTAGGTCTTTGATCCATTTGGAGTTGATTTTTGTTTCTGGTGAGATAAAGTGGTTCAATTTCATTCTTCTGCATGTTACAACCCAGTTTTCCCAGCACCATTTATTGAAGAGAGCCTCCTTTTCCCATTTAATCCTTTGGGACCCTTTATCAAAGATTAGATGCCCATAGGTGTTGGGATTTATTTCTGGGCTTTCAATTCTGTTCCACTGGTCTGTGTGCCTGTTTTTGTTCCAGTACCATGCTGTTTTGATGATGATGGCTTTATAATATAGTTTAAGGTCTGGGAGTGTGATGCCTCCATTTCTGTTTCTTTTCCTCAAGATGGTTTTGGCAATTCTAGGTGTTTTCATGTTCCAGATAAATGATTGTAGTGTTTGTTCTATTCTCTTAAAGAAGCTTGGTGGAACTTTGATGGGTATTGCATTAAATTTGTATATGGCTGTGGGGAGAATATTCATTTTGATGATATTTATTCTTCCAATCCATGAGCATGGGATATCTTTCCATTTCTTGGTATCAATTTCTATTTCCTTGAGTAACGACTCATAGTTTTCAGCATACAAGTCTTTCACTTCTTTGGTCAACTTTATTCCTAGGTATTTGATTGATTTTGCTGAAAAAGTAAATGGGAGTGATTTCTGGATGTCTTCTTCTTCAGATTTAGTGTTTGCATAAAGAAATGCCACTGATTTTTGTACATGGATTCTGTAGCCTGATACCTTGCTATATTGCCTAATAACTTCCAGTAATTTTCTGCTGGATTCTTTAGGTCTTTCTATGTATACTATCATATCATCTGCAAATAGTGAGAGCTTGACTTCTTCCCTTCCAATCTGTATTCCTTGATTTCTTTCTCTTGCCTGAATGCTATGGCAAGATCTTCCAATACTATGTTGAAGAGTAACGGTGACAGTGGACAGCCCTGTCTAGTCGCCAATCTGAGGGGGAATGCTTTCAGCTTCTGTCCATTGAGTATGATGTTGGCTGTAGGTTTGTTATATATAGACTCCACTATCTTGAGGAATTTCCCATCTATTCCCATTTTTTGTAGAGTTCTGAGCATGAATGGGTGTTGGATTTTGTCAAAGGCTTTCTCTGCATCTATTGAGACAATCATGTGGTTTTTGGCTTTGCTTTTATTGATGTGGTGAATGACATTGATTGACTTACGTATGTTGAACCAGCCTTGCATTCCTGGGATGAATCCCACTTGGTCGTGATGAACAATCTTTTTGATATGTTGCTGTATCCGGTTGGCCAAGATCTTGTTTAATGTTTTGGCATCAATGTTCATCAGAGATATTGGTCTGTAGTTTTCCTTTTTTGTTCTGTCCCTATCAACTTTTGGTATCAGGGTGATGTTGGCTTCATAGAAGGTGGAAGGGAGTATTCCTGTTTCTTCAATCTTATGGAATAGCTTAAGAAGTATGGGTATTAACTGTTTCCTGAAAGTTTTGTAGAATTCATTTGTGAAGCCATCTGGTCCAGGACTTTTGTTGTTGGGGAGATTCTTAATAACGGTTTCAATTTCTTTGTCTGTGATTGGTTCTTCTTCTTCTTCTTCTTCTTCTTCTTCTTCTTCTTCTTCTTCTTCTTCTTCTTCTCCTTCTCCTTCTCCTCCTCCTCCTCCTCCTCCTTCTTCTTCTACTTTTCTTCCTCTCTCTCTCTCTCTCTCTCTCTCTCTTTCTCTCCTCTCTATCCTGCCAGGGTTTCTATGGGGTTCTGCACATACATAATTTTTGGGGGGATTGAACTTGGGACCTCATGCTTGAAACTCTTTATCCATTGTGCCACTCCCCCACACACACCCAAGGCCACCAGTGGATGGCTTCTTACTTGTTGGGGTGACCTGCTACTACCAGACCCTGGTCAGACATTCCTTGTCTATCCCAAGGCAGTCCCCCCTGACCTCCACAGAAACCAGCCAGTATGTAGTCCTCCTCAGCAGATATCCAGGTGAAGATCAGGGAGGCAACAGCTTTGAGCTTAGGATGGGCTGTTCATTTTTTGTGCTGCCCAGAAGCTCAGAGAAGGGCTGAAGGAAGAAGAGAGTGTTAAGGCAAGGGAAATGAACAGTCAGGACAAGTAACATATTGTGGGGTCTGAGGATGGGGTTGGGGGACTCACAGCTTAGCCACACACTGAAGTGCCTCCTGCTCTTAAATTCCAAAGCACTGGGAACTGATCATCGCATCAGGCAGACATCTGGTGACCCCAATCCTTCCATCCCCACAACAAGCCCCGGCTATTGCTTTTCCAAGAATCCAGTCAATCCCCTTCCCTGTAAATTCCAGTCTGCCTCCACTCACCCCCACCCCTTCCCTCCCTTCCTCCTATCCTCTCAGGGTTGATTTTAGTTCATGCCATCCAATCCACACTCTGACTCTCACCCCACACTGGAGGCTCCATTCTTTTGGGTCCTGTTACCATTCTAGTCAAAGTCTCCCCTCCCTCCATGGTGGCACTAAGGAGCAAACTGGTGGGCCATGAGCCCTGCCTCTAGCCTTATGGGGATTCACTGGAATCCTTCTCCATGGGAGAATCCAGGTGGGCATGCAGGTGAGCAGTTGGGGGGTGGTGTTTGAGGACCCTGAAAGAGGGGTGGGAGGTCCAAGTGCATACTCACTAGTCTGGGCAGTGGAATAGTCACTTCATCTAAGCTATGCAAAATGAGGGGTGAGAGAGGCTCTTTTTGACTCAGATTCCTGCAGGACCCCTCCCTAGGTCCATTATGGGAGAGGAAGTGTAGTGGAAAGATGGCTCCCAGGGCTTCAAGCAACTTAGGAATTGTCAGGGAAAAGGATCAGGTAAGACTTCCCAGAAGAGGCCTCATCAGAGTAGAGCCTTGAAAGCCAAGGAAGAGAAAGAACTGACATAGAAATGGGAAAGTTTAGGCTAAGTTCTGATGCATATTATGTGTAACCTTCAACCATGACCCTCATCCAACTAAGACAAGTGTCTGCCACTTGTTGGGAGGCTTCTGCCCAGAGGGGGCTGATGTTAATTATACAGGGTCACCATTTTAAGCCTTGGCTGCAGAGCCAATCCCAGTGATAGGCTGGAGTCTTATAGCCAACCCCCAGCCCTTGACATTACTGCCCTGGGAGCCACCAGACCAGACATGAAGAACAAGTACATCCAATGGCATCTGCCTGCCTGCTCTGTTGGGTCCAGAATGTTCTACCATGTTGGGGCCACAAAGGGAGCTGACAGCCCAAGGAGTGCTGAATGTTCACTTGACCCTTTGTAATCCAGCCCTGAGTGCTCACTGGAGGAGATGTCTGCACCTTGTGTTTGTTTATTGCAAAATGTTTCCTAGCAGAGAGACCTGGACCTGTGTCCACTGTCAGATGAGAGCTGAAGGTATGATGTCTCCACTCAGTGCAGTGCTATTCAGACAGATAGAATGATGTACTACCACCTGGCAACTCTTCACTATGACTATGCCTGGCCCACCTACTGCCTCTATCTCAGTTTCCCTTCTCCTGCATGTTTCCAACCTGAGCCCTCATCACATTCTTACAAATGCAAGACTCTCCACATACGTCATTCACCCTCTGTCTCTAGGGTTTTTCTTCTGCTGGAGACCATCCCCTCTACCCAGAAGACCTACTTGTCCCTCAGAGCTGGGCTCAATGTCACACCTACAATGTCCTTTCAGAACCTTTGGGTCTTCCTTTCCTATCTTCACATAGCATATTGAATTCTGTCTTTCTTTCCCCCTTGTTTTCACACAGATAGAGAGAGATCTAGTAAGACAGGGAGAGGGAGAGACTCCACAGCACCAAAACATTTTATGTGGTGCTGGGGTTTGAATCTGGGCAGCAGGTATGGCAAGACACCTAACCTATCTCCCTCCCTCCCCCACCTTCCCTTCTTATGTCTCTGAAACTGTTATAGGCACAGACTGTGGGTGGGGCTGGGAACTACGGAGAGAAAAGAGACATTGAGACTAGCCGTTCCTACCTTCTCATCCTGTCTTCAATGCTTATGAACTCAGCTGCCCTGGGTGTGATGCTTGATGATCTCTCTGAGCCTCATCTATAAAACAAAGTTTCCTATTTTATATTTATTATTTTATTTGGGTTTTTGAAAAAGCCATGGCATATTTTCCTATGCAAGAATACATCACAACTTTTCTGACAGACTGATATTATATTTTATTTATATATACAAATATAAAAAGAAAAGCCTTGGGAGTCGGGCGGTAGCACAGCAGGTTAAACACAAAGCGCACGAATCCCAGTTCGAGCCCCGGCTCCCCACCTGCAGGGGAGTCACTTCACAGGCAGTGAGGCAGGTCTGCAGGTGTCTGTCTTTCTCTTCTTCTCTCTGTCTTCCCCTCCTTTCTCCATTTCTCTCTGTCCTATTTAACAATTACGACATCAATAAAGACAACAATAATAACTACAACAACAATAAAAAGCAACAAGGGCAACAAAAGGGAAAATAAATATAAAAAAATTTTAAAAAAATTAAAAAAAACTAATTAAAAGAAAAAGGCCTTGGGGGTTGTTCCAAGAGGATTAGTTGAGATCACACCTACAGTGCTCTTAGTATGCTACCCAGAAAAGAGTAGATGCTCAAGAAATATTTGTTACATCATCAATTTAAGTCCCAAGATCTTTATGGCCTTGAATATCACCCACCTTCCCACCAACATCTAGAGGATACTCTTGCTTTATTTTCTTCAAGAACAATATTTCTGTGCTTTGACCCATTACAACTAACTTCTTTCCTTCCTTTTTTTAAAATTGTCATTAAGTTTATCACTTAGGTTCTGTGATTGCATGATCCCACCATTTTTCAGCATACTCCCTTTCTTCCTCCTCCCTCTCTTCTCCATTCTCTTCCTCTTCCTCCTCCTCTCCCTCTTCCTCTTTTTCCTCCTTTTTTGTTGATAGAGGGTAAGAGACAGAGAAGGAGAGATCAATAGAGAGGGAGAGTGACAAAGGAGAGAGAAACCACAATGCTGCCCCATTCCTCATCAAGCTTCTTCTGTGTTCACACTACCATGTGGTGGCCAGGGGCCCACACCTAGTCCTCTAGTCTGGGTGCTTGAGAATGGCAAAATGTGTGATTTACTGGGTGAGCCATCTCCCAGCCTCCCCCTACCCATGTCAATTTCTTAATCATTTTTCCTGGAGGGTAGTGAAGAATGTAAAAACATGCCCACAAAGCACTTGAAATCATTGCCATTCAGGGATCAGGAGACAGAGATTAGTGGCCTATCTCTGTCTCGCAAACAAATTAACAGAGTGGCAGCTTTTCATGCAAAATAGAATTCTTGTTGAAAGGATTAGATATACTAAATCCAGCTAGAATATGCTGTGATTGTGTGTGTGTGTGTGTGTGTTTCAAAGCAAAGCTGCAATAATCATACACTTACAACTAATAAATTTGGTCCTTTAATTCTTTTTCAATAAACCTTTGAAATATAATCTGTCATTTTAGACTTATAGAACATGACTTTCCATAATTATAATTCCCCAGTACACACTACTACTTATAATTGAATTCACTTTTAAGATATCAAACTTTTTTTTCTCTTTTGTGGATTGTCTGTATGATGTTCTAATGGTAAAAATTAATGTATAATCTGTTGAATAAATTTGGTTGGTTCTTGTGTGAAAAACAGACTGTGCTATTGATCAAAAGCTGGGAATGCTGGATAAGAGGAACAAAATATACATGATTTTTTCAGCTACAGGCTCAAACAAAGACAGAACAAACCCAAACATGTCTCTCCCCTCCCTGACTCCCTGAATGGGCAGCTGGGCCCCTGAAAGAAGAATGTTTGAAGTAGTTGAAAAAAACATGAAAGTTAAATTATGGCTAAATTATCTACTGGAGAAGATGGAGAGCCATAAATTTTTTAAAGCAGTTGGATAAAGGCCCCAGGCTGGATGATCAAAAACCATACCCTCTAAGGCCCTGGATGAGTAAGCATGTGCAGGACACATATGCAACCCAAAAGTCTCAGACATGAAGGCAAAGATGAGCAGATAAGGAAGATGGAATCCTTTAACTCAAGAGAAACAGGCACAGAGAAAGCTGCCACTGAGCTCACTAATAATCCCATCTTGAGCTTTCAGTAAAGAATCAACCTGGAAGTTGTGCTGCAGTTTTGCAACTCTAGGCATAAAGGAACTAGTGTGTCATTGTTAGCTTTAGGTCAAGGTCAGATATACCTACTTATGAATGGGTGCTTTCCTTTTTCAGACCTCAAAAGACCTTCTTAAAGAGGAGATTTCATGTGTGATGGAGGGTGGGGGGAGATATGATAATGGTTATGCAAAGATACTTTCATGCCTGATACTCAGAAATTCCAGGTTCAGTCCCTCCAGACCACCATAAGTCAGAGTTGAGCAGTATTCTGGTGAAAAAAGAAAAAAGATGGGAAAACTCCTCCATGTCAGTGGAAATGTTCTGTTATTCCTTTATTTGAGGCCTAGGGGATCTCTGCCAAAATTATATTTTTCCCTTGAGATGAGCAACTGAGAGGGAAATATATAGCTTAAAAGTGGGTATTTATTTATAAGAAATACCACTTCCTCTTTGATGACACTCTACTTGTTTTTGTTCTTCTTGACTTTTTTAATGCAAGGCATGAAAGGCAAGCACCATACCACTGAGCCACTCTCCCTGTTCCCACTTCCAGGCTTTGTGGGTAAGGAAGGAAGTGACTATTAACTTCCCCCTAAATGGACCTTTCACATGGGACTCTATGAAAGGGGATGAGTCCTGTGTCAGCCTCTAGAATGAGGCCATAAATTTCAGCCTAGGTCTGTTTTTAAAGATGTATGGAGAGAGAGAGAGAGAGAGAGAGACACTAGGGATCAAACCCAGGGCTTCACATATGCAAGGCATAAATTTAAAAACTGAGCCAGGAAGAGAGTTCCAGAAGCATGGTGTGGCTATAGAGAAGCATCTGCCTTATGTTGCTTCCCTGATTAACTACTTAAAGCAACAAAAATAACCTGAAAACTCACCAAATTACAACTGGGATTTCAGAAACTCCCTAAACCACAGATGGGTACAGGCACATGTGGTCAGTGAATGGAAAAGTGGTGAGGGAGAGATTCTCAGGATTTAAGAAGTTATGCTTAGGCTAGGTGGTGGTGTACTCCGAGAAGCAGGCATATCACCATACTCAGCTGGTGCCATTTTGGTAACTACACAACAGAACACACTGTTGGAGAAAGGAAGATTGGGGAATTATAGGTGCTCAACCTGTTAACTTAGGTGCATCAGGATATTGAACTGATCACAAGGATTACCAGGATACAAAAAAACCTGGATGAGAACTAAATCTGTGTGAGCTGATCAGGCCCTAAAGAAAGGTACTAAAATAGCCCACAACACAAGATATAATCATCCCTTTCCCAGCATGATATATAAACAGGGAAATCCAGTACAGCAGTCACAGCAATACCTGTGGGGCACAACAACAAAAGCCACAATAAATGTGGGAACTTAGAGATACAATACATACAGTGATGCCAGGAACTATAAATAAGACATACACAGACCTAGAAAAAAATGACAGAGGATTCATCAAAATACATAATGAAGGAAATTAAGGAAAATAAACTTATCATACAGATACAAATTCAAGAACTCAAAGAACACTTTACCAAAGTGTTAAAAACTCAGAACCCAAAATGGCATACAGCAAGACACATTATAGTAAAACTATCCAAAAGCAAGAACAAGGAAAATATACTGCAGGCTTTTAGGGAAAGGAAGAAACTGACATACAGATTTCTCATTACAAATCCCAGAGGAAAGGAGGGAGTGGAATGATATATTCAAAGTATTAAGAGATAAGAATTACCAGCCATGGATACTCTATCCTGCTAAATTATCCTTCAAGTATGAAAGAGAATTAAAGATCTTTTCAAACATTCAGAAACAGAAGGAATTAACTACTACTTCTGCCTTGCCAGAATTACTGAGAGGAGTCCCATATGAAAAGAATAAATAAAGAAATTCCAATTTTTTAATGAGGTTATCAGTAGTAGAATGGAACCAGGAACACAATAACAAGAGGACAGAGATATAGGAAAGGGGATGGCAGAATTGTATGTAGCAATATGGTCAAATGTCAGTGAACCAAGGCTAACTTAAAAAAGACTGTTGAAGATATTGTAAGTTAGACACAATATTCATGGTAACTTCAAAAGATAGCACAAATAGAAAACATATATACATCATATAAAATCATCCACATAAAGTAGCAAGCAGAAGCAAACAGGAAAAGAACCAATAAGCCTATAAAAGAAACTCAAACATACAAACAAAAATTCCAGAAAGGCTATAAGCAAAGCATATTTATCAGTAATGATCTTAAGTGTGAATGGCTTAAATTTACCAAACAAATGATTCAGAGTGACTGAATGTATTAAAAAGCAAGATTTACCTATTTCTCTAAGAAACACACATTTAAAAGAAAGGCAAACAGACATTCTGAGTGACAGGCTAGAACAATGTATTCCAAGCCAATAGTGTAGAAAAAAGGGCAGAAGCTATCAGATAAAATAGACTGTTATGTGAAGAAGGTGATAAGAAACAGAGGTGAACACTATATATTGGTTAGAGGACTAATCCAACAGGAAGACACAGCCATCATCAATATATACATGCCCAATATGAGTGCAACAAGATAAAAAAAACAAGTACTTACTGACATTAAGGGAAACATCAACAGCAACACAATAGTAGTCAGAGCACCACTCACAACAAGAGACAGATCATCAAGACCAAAAAATCAACAAGACAATAGAGATCTTAAATGAAGTCATAGATGAGATGAACTTATCAGATATATTCAGAACTTTTCATTCCAAAACAGTAGAATATACATTTTTTCAAGTGCATATGGAACATTCTCAAGGATTGACCATTATGTCAATATTAAAGTCATAAAAAGTATTTTTCTGACCATGAATATGAACACACAAAGAATCATACATGAATATTATGAACACATCTATGAAAATAAATTAGGCAACTTAGATAAGATGATTGCATTCCTAGGATCATACCACATGCCAAGCTTAACCCAAGAGGAAGTATGTAGCTTGAACAGGCCAATTACCACTATAGAAATTGAATCAGTAATCAAAAATTTTCCCAAGAATAAAAGCCCCAGTTCAGACAGCTTTACTAAATTTAATTCAGATTTACTAAATTATATAAGGCTTTCAAAGGAGAGCTAATACTAAGTTTCCTCAAACTCTTCCAGAAAATTGAAGAGGGGGAAATATTCAAGCATATTCTATGAGGCTAACATCACTCTGATCCCCAATGCAGGAAAGAAAACTGCCAAAGAAGAAAACTATAGATTGTCAACCCTGATGAACATTAATGCAAAGATACTCAACAAAATCTTTGCAAACCAAACCCAAGAATGTAGCAAGAGAATAAAACACTAAGACCAAGTGAGATTCATCCTTGGAAAACAGGTATAATTCAAAATCTGCAAATCAATCAATGTAACCAACCATATCAACAAAAAAGAAGGATAAAAACCACATGGTCATATCAACTGGCACAGCAAAGGCACTCAACAAAATCCTACATCCATTTATAGTAAAAACCCTCCAGAATTTGGGAACAGGAGGACGATTCCTCAATATAAAAGACCATTTACGACAAATGCACAGCTAACATCATTCTCAATGGGGAAAAGCTGAAAGCTCTCCCCTGGAAATCAGGAACCAGACAAGGATGTCCACTATCACCACTGTTACTCAACATAGTCCTTGAGGTCCTCATCATTGCAATCAGACAAGAAAGAGATATACAAAAATATACAGATATGGGAGTGGGGCTGTAGCGCAGCAGGGTATTCACAGGTGGCGCAAAGTGCAAGGACCGGCATAAGGATCCCGGTTTGAGCCCTGGCTCCCCACCTGCAGGGGAGTTGCTTCACAAGCAGTGAAGCAGGTCTGCAGGTGTCTATCTTTCTCTCCTCCTCTCTGTCTTCCCCCTCCTCTCTCCATTTCTCTCTGTCCTATCCAACAATGATAACAACAATAATAACTACAACAATAAAATAACAAGGGCAACAAAAGGGAATAAATAAATAAAATAAATATAAAAATATACAGATCTACAAAAATATACAGATATACAAAAAAGATACACATATCCTGGAGGAAATGGAGAAATCAAACTATCACTGTTTGCTGATGACATGATAATATACCTAGAGAACCTAAAAGACTCCACCAACAAACTACTAGAAATAATAAATTCAATAAAGTAGCAGGATACAAAATCAGTACACATAAATTTGTGGCATTTCTGTATACAAACAAGCAGTCAAAGGAAAAGGAAATAAAAGACTCAGCCCCATTTACAGGTGAACCCCAAAACATAAAGTATATTAGGATGAATCTCATGAAGGAGGTGAAGACCTTTACAGGGAAATAGAGAAGGACACACAGAAATGAAAGGACAGTCCTTGTTCCTGGATTGGAAGAATAAACATTAAGCACACTTAGTAAGTACTAAGCACAAGGATCTAGGTTCAAGCCCCTCATTCCCCACCTGCATGGGGGATGCTTCACAAGTAGTAAAACAGGTCTTCAGGTGTGTGTCTTTATCCCTCCCTTTCTTTTTCTCTCTCCCCTCTCAGTTTCTCTCTGTCTCTATCCATTGAAATGGAAAAAAAAAATTAGCTATCAGGAGCAATGGATTCATAATGCCAGCACCAAGTCCCAGTGATAACCCTGGAGGAATAAAAAAAATATTAAAATGGCCATTCCACCAAGAATAATCTATAATTTCAATGTAATCCCTATCAAGATCCTAATGAAATTTTTCAAGGAAATTGAACAACTTGTATAAATATTGTGTGGAACCACAAAAACCATGAATAGCCAAAACACTTCTGAGAAAGAAAGGGGGGGGGGATGCTATCACTCTCCTCAACTTCAGCTTATACTACAAAGCAATAGTAATTAAAATAACATGACACTGGAACAAAAATGAACACTTGAGCCAATGGAGCAGAACTGAGAGTCCAGAAATGAGCCCATACATATATGGCAAAGAGGGCCAACAATTCAGTGGGGTAAAGAAATGCTAGGAAATGGTGCTGGGAAGATTGGACAGCCACATGTAGAAAAGTGAAACTAGACTACCACTTAGCACCGTACACAAGGTCAAATCCAGCTGGATTAAAGATCTAGATATTAGACCGGAAACTCTAAAATTTGTTGAAGAAAACATTGGTGAAACTTTGTAGGATCTTTATGTCAAAAATGTATTTGGAAACTCCGCCCTGTGGGCATGGGAAATGAAGATAAGAGCAGGGATTCGGGCAGTAGTGCATGCGCATGTAGTTAAGCGCATGTGGCACAAAGTGGAAGGACCTGTTAGAGCCCCCGGCTCCCCACCTGCAGGGGAGTCATTTCAGAAGCGGTGAAACAGATCTGCAGGTGTCTTTCTCTCCCCCTCTCTGTCTTTCCTCCTCTCTCCATTCTCTCTGTCCTATATAACAAAAATTGACATCAATAATAATAAAACAATAAGAGCAACAAAAGGGAATAAATAAATATAGTTATTAAAAAAAGAAAATAAGAGCAAATAAATGGGACTATATATACTAAAAAGCTTCTATACATTGAATGCAAACTACATTCTTTCTTGTAGTTGTGGACCAGGAAGGATACAAGGAGGACTTGAGGGTATACTTGGGCCCTGAAGCTCATTAAGGCCAGCTCATCCAGCAGGGGTGGTAGCAGCACAAAAATCATCATTGACCTTGAGCCTGATATGAACTTAAGAACTAGACACTGGGAGTCAGACTGGGTTAAGCACATGTGGTGCAAAGAACAAGGACCAGCATAAGGATCCTGGTTGGAATCCCTGGCTTCCCACTTTCTGGGGAGTCACTTCACAAATGGTGAAGCAGATCTGCAGGTGTCTATCTTTCTCTCTCCCTCTCTGTCTTTCCCTCCTCTCTGCAGTTCTCTCTTTCCTATCCAACAACAATGGCATCAATAATAACTACAACAATAAAACAACAGGGCAACAAAAGGAAATAAATAAATAAACAAATAAATAAAAAGAGATAGACACTGAAAACTTAAAGGTTTATAACAGTCTCTAGCTTGTGCTCTGAGGAAACAGAAGTATAATTAAAGAGAAGGCACTGGCCCAATGCAACTCAGAAGTCAAGAGAAGTCTCATCTAAAATTTTATCTTTAGATTCCTAGACTGCAAATGAGTGTGTGTTTGTGTGTGTGTGTACACACACACACATACACACACACACACACACACACACATTTATTTGTATATTAGTTGCCTTTCTCTATGATGTCAGGATAGGATCAGAATGGGATATGTGCAGATTGGGCTTGGGTTTAGACTCATTTCTATTTCTACCACATTCCCTTGAACGTGGAGGCACTAATGAATATTCAAGGAATGGATGAATGCACAGATAGATCACTAAACAAACAGGCAGATGGATAGATAAATGGCAAGATGATGGATGGGTATAATAGCTGAATGGGTGGATGGATGGAGGGGTAAATGGATGGATAAATATGTAGATGGATGGGAGGATGGATGAATAAATGGAAGGGTGGATAGGTGAATAGATGATGTGTAAGTGAATGAAAGACTGGATGAATGGATACTGAAATTAAGGTAAGGAACATGGCTGAAGCCTAGAAACTTCTTTTAGAGACTGAAGGCCAAAGTTTACTCACACACATTTTGTTTTGGTCACAGAACTGATCCACATAAGACTTTTAGGTATTTAACAAGTAGACAATGCAAAATCAAGAGAGTTCACATTTAAAACGTGTATTTCTGAATTGTCTTGAAAACAGTGAGCATACAAACAAATCAGACTTACAATCCCACATGTAAACACCTTAAAGCCAAGTATCAGCTGTCTGTGCTCAGTCCCTGCTGACCTTCCTACCCTGAATTTCCCTCACATCCTTAGTTATGTTATTTGCCTGGTCCCAGGGGTCTTTGACTCCTGAGTTAAAGAAAAAAAATTTTTTTTGGTCACCAGGGTTTCATTGCTCCAGGATGAAAGAGAGAGACAGAGACAGAGAGAGAGAGAGAGAGAGAGAGAGAGAGATCACAGCACTGAAACTTTCTGTGCTGTGACTTGGGTTGTGTACATAGCAAAGCAGGTACATTATTCAGGTGAGCTACCTTATATCTGCTGATAGTGGTCCCAGGAAAGCTGAGGCTGGAGTTTTCTTCTCTGATTTTGCTCTCCCCACCCAACCCTTGTTCTCCAGTGCTGGGATGGGAGCTCAGGTGATGCTGGTTCCTGCTGTCTCCAGACAGCTCTTGGTACAGAGAATCCTTAGGCAGCACTTAACACTCCACCTTTCTCCAGTTTCCCCTGAGGAGGATTGAGGGCCTGGATAGAGGTACCCCCATGGCAAACAAGAAGGTAGGGTAGTGTCAAAGCTGAGTGGACAGGCAGGCAAGCTTGAGGGAAGGAGCAGCCAGCCAGCCAGAAGTTAAAAGGGAATCTTTTCTGTAAATGTCCCTTATGCACTTTTGTGTTTCATTGACATTTTAATTAAGACTGGAGCAGTCTTTGGGGAGCTAGGCTCTGAAGTTAAAATCGCTTTAATATGCTGCCCTAGCATAAAGCCAGGGATGAATGGAAGCCTGGGGTTCTCATATGTTTCATGGTACTTAGTGATTTTTTTTTCCATGATGCATTATGATGTTAAGACGGTTTATGAGTTTCTATTGGCTAAATGCTGCCATATCAAATTATAATTTTGCTCAGTGGATTTTGCTCTAAGAAGATTAAAGGGCACCCAGGCCTTCCCCTGTAGGAAGGAGGTGCCAGAATCACCCCGAGCTCAAGGTATTGGGGTGATCTTGAGATATTAAGCCTCAGGAGTTAAAATTCATGCTGTTAGGAGTGAGGTGGGCTCCAATGGGGGGGGGACAGGTATGTGGGCATGGCTATAGAGTCGCCAACGGTTCCAGAAGCTACACTAAGTAGGAGTGAGTCCACAGACCCTAGCAATTGTAGCTCAATGTGGATGCTCTCAACCCTCATATTGCAAGTTTTTGTTTACAGATTAAAAAAATTTAAAAAATTTTTTTAATCTTACCAGAATACTGTTCATCTCTGATTAATGGTGGTGCTGGGGATTGAACATAGGTCCTCTGGTACCTCAGGCATAAAAATTGTTGTGATACCAATGGCACTATCCCCCCTGCCCAGACCTATGTATTTTATATCTCTTTCTGGTATTTATTTCTTTATTGCTATTTATTTATTCTCCTGGGAGCAGAAACACCAAAGCAGTCAGGTGCTCATGGAGTGTAATTATTTCACCATGCTTTTCCCTATAGCACCGGCTTGATGTCCTTTTCCATTTGGTGCATGCAAAAAAGCTTATGTTCCTGATCAAACTCACTTTGTTTGTATCCTCTGAGTTGTGTGCAGAATGGTTCCTCAAGCATTGTGAATGAATCGGACAAACAATGGAATCAGTACTGGAGTGTTCCCACCAACCCACTATTAATTTTATAAGATACAATTATTAGGGACCAGTTGATGGTGCACTTAGTTGAGGTTACCATGCACAAGGACTCTCTACCTGCAGGAGGGTGACTTCACAAGAAGTGAAGCAGTGCTGCACATGTCTCTTTCTTACTCCCTCTTTATCTTCCCCTCCCTTCTCCACTTCTCTTTATCCTATCAAATATAAAATAAAACAACTACACGCACACGCACACACACACACACACACACACACACACACACACACACACACACACACACTCATTAATAAAGAACCAGGACATCATTCTGGGACATAAGTCACCAAGGATTGAACTTAAGACCTTATACTTGCTTTTTTTGTTGCCACCCGGGTTATTGCTGGGGCTTCTTTGAATCTACCATTCTCCAGTGGTCCTTCCCCTTCCCTTCCCTTCCCTTCCCTTCCCTTCCCTTCCCTTCCCTTCCCTTCCCTTCCCTTCCCTTCCCTTCCCTTCCCTTCTCTCCCCTTATCTTTTTTCTTTATTTCATAGGACAGAGAAATTGAGAGGGGAGGGGGAGATAGAGAGGGAAAGTGACAGAGAGACATCTGCAGTATTTGCTTCACTACTCATGAAATGTCCCCTGTGCAGATAGGAAGCAGAGGATCTAACCTGGGTCCTTGCACATGGTAACATGCAAGCTTATATAAAAAATAAATTCCATATTAATTGGTTTCTTTGTCTATAGATTCATATCTGTGATGCAACTTGAAGGTAGACTAGAGGGGAAGAGTTTTGTTCCCACTGTTTCTGAAGTGAGGACCTGAACATTCAGTAATCCCAGTTTCCAAAAGAGGTCAATTAAACTGAGTCAAATGACAAATCATCTAGGCCAGAGCAGGAGAGGAGGAAATGGCTGGACCTAACTCTATACCTTTGGACAAGTCATTTAGGTTTTTTGAGTCTCTTTTTCCTGTTCAGAACAATGGAAATGTTAACAATGACCTCCCAAGAGACTGGCAAATGCTAACTGAATTTAACTGAGTTCTTAGAAGCAAAGGCAAGAGAAACCTCTTGGTCAGTGTTGAGGTAAGTAAAGACTGAAGCCACAAGAGAGGGTCAACATTGTCCCAAGGGTGGGGGTTGAAAGAACAGCAGAGACCAGACACATTGGAAGGAGAGAATGTTTCATACACAGCTTAAAGAGTTGTGGACCAGGGAACTTTTGTTTGAGGTGTATAAACGTTGTTTTGTGTGTGTGTGTTTTTTTAATTTTTATTTATTATTTTTTTACTGTTTTGACTTTCTTCATCTCTTTCTCCTAAATACAGACTTCAGCTTTGCCTTAGGTGTGAGGAGACAGGAAATCTCCTGGGGATGGGGAAGAAATGACAATCTTTCCAGGGGTGCAGAGTTACGAGCAAGTTTAATCATGCTGTGCTGTCCCAGACCCAACTCAGGAATGTCAGATAACCTGTGGTCATGGACAGTGAATAACCTTGTAAAATCGGTAAGTTTCTGGGGGCTGGGAGATGGCTCACCTGCTAGAATGCACCTGGGTTCCAGCCCTCCCCCCCCACCACCACATGAGAACACCTGCTGTGTGGGGAAGATTGACAAATATTCAAACAGTGCTGCGGTGTCTCTCCACTCTCTGTCTCTCACCCTCTATCTAAGAGAGAGAGAAATATCACTGAGTGTGGTAGAATCAGCAGGCATAGATCTCTGAAAATGACCCTGGTGATAAAAATAAAGTGAATTAATGGATAAATAAATAAATAAATACATAATCCAACATTTTCTGAATTCCAAGTTACATCTGATATGCAACAGTTTCAGCTAATGGTTTGTGACCTTATAGTGACCTCTAATCCAAATATGGAAGCTTTCACATAGAAGGTCACATCCCAGGGCGGGGTGGTGGCACAAGCACTAGAGTGTGCACATTGCTTTACATAAGGACCTAGGTTCAGGAAAAAGATAACAGAGGACCTAGTGGGGGTTGTACTGTTATGTGGAAAACTGAGAAATGTTATGCATGTACAAACTATTGTATTTACTGTTGAATGTAAAACATTTTCTTTTCTCTGCTTTGTTTTGCTTTGCTTCTCCCCCCTCCCTTCCTCTCCCTGCCTTTCTCCCTACCCCTCCCCTCCCCTCCCCTCCCCTCCCCTCTCCACTCCTCTCCTCTCCTCTCCTCTCCTCTCCTCTCCTCTCCTCTCCTCTCCTCTCCTCTCCTCTCCTCTCCTCTTCTCTTCTTTTTCCCCTTGCCACCAGGGTTATTGCTGGGGTTCAGTGCACGTACTAAGAATCTACCACTCCTGGTAGCCATTTTTCCTTCTTTTCTCTTTTCTTTCTATTTTTTAAATATTTATTTTCCCTTTTTATTGCCCTTGTTGCTGTAGTTATTATTGTTGTTATTAATGTCATTGTTGATGGATAGGACAGAAAGAAATGGAGAGAGGAGAGGAAGACAGAGAGGGGGAGAGTAAGATAGACACCTGCAGACCTGCTTCACTGCCTGTGAAGTGACTTCCCTGCAGGTGGGGAGCCAGGGGCTCAAACTGGGATCTTTATGCAGGTCCTTACGCTTTGTACCATGTGTGCTTAACCCACTGCACTACCTCCTGACCCCCTTTTCTTTCTATTTTATTTGATAGGATTGAGAGGGGAAGGGAAAGATGAGTAAGAGTGAGAGAAATGGAAAGTCACCTGCAGACCTGCTTAACTGCTTGTGAAGCACCCTTCCTGTAGGTGGGGAGTCTGAAGTAGGGTGACAGCTCTCTTTGATGGAGGTGGAAGGGCCTCCGAAATCAGTCCTGGAGACCTCAGTGAGACCTCCAGGCTCATTGCTGGACATTCCCTAGAAGCTGGGAGACATGAACTACTTGGTGGTGCAATGTAGCTCCACACATAAACTCATGTCCTTGTGATGATGGCCTGAGACTGGGCTGTTGTGTTTCCTTTCGTAAGAGACAGAGATTGCAGCACTGCCTGGGAGGATGTAGCCTCTAAGAGCTTCTCTTCCTGTAATATTTCCCCCACCTTTTTATGGGGAAGTGGGGGTATGGAGAAAGGCCAGAGCAGCACTCTGGTATATGTAATGCTGGGGATTGAATTTAGGATCTTCTGCTTGCAAGTCCATAGGTTTTCCACTGTGACACCCCCCCCCGCCCCAGGCCTCTCTGCCACTCTTAATATAGCATCAGGGAATGAACTTAGAGCCTCAAGCATGTGTGATACCACCATTGAATGGTACCCTGCCTGGCCCATTCTTTTTACTCTAGAGGGTAGGAAGAGAGTTACCACAGCCCCATGTCTCCATTCATGGAGCTCCTCCTGACATGGTCTCTGGGTCAGTCAGCAGTGTTGATTGGAGTGTGGACTCTGAATCCAGTCCAGTTCTGCAAAGAGGGAGAGGGAGCAAAGAAATAAGAAAACCTGGCTCAGAGCGGCCCCAAATCAGAGTAAATGGAGAATGATAAAGTGGAGGGCTTTATAATGTTCCTGTTTTGTCCATGGGAACTGAGAGAAATGTGACAGGTTCAAGGACACTCGGTTAGTCTTGAATAAAGAAAAGGATCATCACAATGGGTTTTGTCATTTTACCCCCTTCTTTGTTCCCCATTAGCATGCTTAGCTAAGCTGAAGCTCCTGCCTGGGGGTCCCTGTGTTGTCTCCCTTCCTCAGAACAACATGCCTGAGGCTGCCTCTTCATTACACTTTTCCTCTCTGGACTTTGAGAAGAAAAACTGAGTCCCTGCATCCAACCACACTTGAGCCTGGAGGATTGTTAAAATTCAGCTGGAGAGGCACCTCCTGCCACAGAAGCCTAGATAAAGGAAAGGAACTTCAGGCAGGATGGAAGAAAAAAAATAAATAAAATAAAATCAAGAGGCGAGACTTAAAGCTCCCTGTGAAATGGAGAACACTTGGCCCCCGGCACACTCATCCGCAGGAGATGACTCCACTCCTTTACAAAGCAGCGAATCTTGCGTGAGCACAGATGCGTTTTGTTTTCCTGGGAGGAATCGATGATTAAATTATCAGAAACCAAGCTGAAAACCAGGCTGCTTTGCCAGGTCCCCGCTCATCCCCAGTGTCTCTTGCTTATGAGGTGCCGGCTGGATCTCGGAAGCTTTAGTTTAAATGTCCAACACATCTTATTAATGAAAGTAATAAGCTGTTGTTTATTATATGTCATAATGGGGGACTATGACTATTTAATATAAAGCTGACATTTAAATTCCACTTAGTTCTGCGTTGTGGACGGTATCAAGGCATAGCTCTTTACCCTGGAGTAAAAACTCCTGGATTCTGCATTTGAAAGCACTGAAGTTTTCAAAGTAATCAGGTGCTTTTTTTTCCCTCCCCCTTTCGAGAGGAACCAAATTGTGAAGACATCTGTTCTGTTATTAATTTCACATAAATCTTAAGCTCCTCAAGGCCAGAAATGAGGCTTCATTCACGTCGAATTAATGAAACATGATTGTAAGTCCCTCGCATGGAAATGCTGTCACACAGTTCTGAGCTGCTTATAAGCACTGAGTAATCTCAGCAACTGCCCGGGGACCGCCACTCAAAATCCACCCTCCCTCATCCCCCACACCCCCACCGCCCGAAAAACAATATCTGAAAATATCACAACACTAACTATATCCTGAAAGATTTATAGCAGATGAGAGTTTCTGGGAAATGAATCAGACTTTCTCAGTAAAGGATACAAATATCCCGGGCAAAAGCAGATTGCACAATGTAAGACCTCTTCGGATAGTTTAATAATTCTGCCCCTGGCAATTCCCCTGGGGTATACCAGGAAAAAAAGTGTGTGTGTGTGGGGGGGGAAGGGGTGTCTTGCTAAGTGCTCTTTGGCGGGAATGCTGGAGACATTGTTTAAACCTATGTGACATAGGTTTGAAGCTGGCAACCTTGAGTGGCCAAGATATAATCAATACTCATGTTGGTTGTGTAAGAGAATGTGGTGTGTGTGTGTGTGTGTGTGTGTGTGTGTGTGTGTATGAGAGAGAGAGAGAGTGTTCTGCCTGTGTGAATGCATACAAGTGGATAGACAAGCATTTGAATGTGGAGAGATGAAGAAACTTGTGCATGTATGAGTGTGAAAGTGTGCATTGTGACTTTACTTCTGTGAGTGTGTTATGGGAATACAATATGCTGGTGTGTGTGTGTGTCTATACTCTGTGTATATCTATGGGTGAGCCTGTGTGTGAGAGTGGGTGTGTGTGCTGTGAGTACATGGTTTGTGCATGTAGAGTACCTGAGTTTGAAGTTGTGCACCTGTGTGAGAGTGAGTGGACAGATGTGTGACTTTGTGTAAGTATGTGCACAAGCACATACATAAAAGGAGACCTCTCAGGAGAGACATGGAACTGTCAGTTGGAGCTGGATCTTAAACAGCAGCTCAGTACAACCTTGTGCCTGACTGAGCTGTTCTTGAAAGGAACTGGCCTCTGGGGCTTTGAGTGTGTGGGGCATGTTTCTTTTCTTTTTCTTTCTTTTTTATTTTATTTTTTTGTCAAATAACTGAAATCACCAGCAGAAATCTTGTCTGGAGGGAGGTGTGGAAGGGAGAGCCTGAGATTTCTTAATCAAACTTCCAAGTGTTATTTTGGTCTTCCGCTGAGCTGGGACCCCAAAAAGAATCTGCATATGATATTTACATCTCAAATCTTCAGAGCCTCATTAGCTTTGATAGTTATTTATTTATTTGCAAAGAGGAATTTAAATCAAACAGAGGGGCACAAAAGCAAAACCTTTGAATGCAGTGCAAGATTAATTAAAACAGGCAGCTGATGGGTTGAGTGGAATACAATAGAACCCAGAGAAAAGACAATGAAATGAACTAGATGCTTATGGAAAATCCTTGCTTAGTGATCACCTACTGATAAGTACTAAGTCACAAATATTGACATTGGAGGGGGTGTGAGCCAGAATGATAACCCATATTTTTCTAGAAAATTCCCCCTTCATTTACTAAAACTCTGATTTTCTAAGCAGTTGAATTACTGGTGGTTGTGTTTATTATGTTTTGGTGGAAACAGTCTAGATTAGCTCTAGGTTATCTTATACCACCTGTCCCCAATATAATACAGAGGTGGACTGAATTCAATCGATAGCTGCTAAAGATACATCCAAATGCAAGGTATGTTGAATTCTAACACTTAATGTTAACCAGGTGGTGAAATTGATTTGTACATCTGAATAGACACAGTCCCAGCTATATATTTTTTGCCCCTGGACATTTCAAGGCTTTGATTTTTACCACCTGCAGGGGAATCACTTCACAAGCGGTGAAGCAGGTCTGCAGGTGTCTATCTTTCCCCCCTCTCTGTCTTCCCCTCCTCTCTTCCTTTTTTTCTCTCTCCTATCCAATAACAATGACATTAACAAGAACAACAATAATAACTACAATAATAAGACAACAAGGGCAACAAAAGGGAATAAAGAAATAAATATTTTTAAAAAATCTTAAAAAAAGAAAAACCTTTTGAGATGGAAGTTTCTAATAGAACTGCTTGTTGATTTATTCATTTACTTAAAAATCAATAAACTAGGATATGTGCTACCAAGAAAGGACACTGGGCAAAATCCTGCTTGTCCTTGTTTGTACCAGAGATTGACTGCTAGATAAAGTAGGTTTGAGAGGAGGTAGGAAAAGAACCAACCAGTGTGGTTGGAAAGCTGGGGGTAGGGGTGGGATGATGGGGGTGGGGGGGTGGCTTGGGAAATTAACATCTGGCTGGGAAGTGCTTTAATTAATTAATTAAATTATTTTAATCAGGGCGCTGCTCAGCTCTGGCTTATGGTAGTCCTTTGCATAACCACAGTGCCATCTCCTTGTGTCAGAAATTGTTTCAATTTTTTTATTAGTTAAATAATTATATGGGTGGGGAGTTGACATAATGGTCATGCAAAAGAATATTATGTCTGAGGCTCTGAAGGTCTATGTTCAATCCCTGCACCATCATAAGCCAGAGATAGGCAGCACTGTGGTTAACAAGAAAAAGAAAACAAGGAAAAGAAAAGGAAAGAAAGGAGAAAAGAAAAGAAAAAAAGAAAAACTAGATAAAGGGAAGAAAAAAGAGATATTAGGAGTATAGTTCCTCACCAAAGTTCTCTGCCCTACCCCCACAGCCCAAGGATAGCCACCTCAGTTTTCCTAAGGTCTTAGAGGTAGGATGGCTCTCCCCCTCAAGTTCACATGTTTCAGTTCTCCACATTCCATTTATGAGTGAGACCATCTGGTAGTTTTCTTTCACTCCCTCCCTTACTTAACTAGGAAAATTGGAAAGTGTTTTAATTTTAACACAATAGATATAGATTTTACCATTGCAGTGGATAAATATCAACTGATTTTCAGTCTCACCATTCTGCTGAACAAAGCACTTGGGGGTGGGGGAGGGCCAAGTAGGTTTCTGAAAGTCAACCTACTGGTCTGTGACAAGATTGCTAGAACTTATTTATTAATTATCAGAATTATTTATTGATTACTTGGAGTGAGTGTGAATCAGAGCATCACTCTGGCACAGGTGATGCCAAGGATTGAAATCAGGACCTCATGCTTGAGAGATTTTTTTTTTCTCTACAGCTAAAATTGTCTTATTTATTGATTGATTCAGTGAACATTTTTAAAAGAGTTTATTTATTTATTTATGAGAAAGATAGGAGGAGAGAAAGAACCAGACATCACTCTGGTACATGTGCTGCTGGGGATTGAACTCAGGACCTCATGGTTGAGAATCCAGTGCTTTATCCACTACGCCACCTCCTGGACCACTCAGTGAACATTTTTTAAATTTTTAATTTTATTAGTGATTTAATAACGGTTTACAAGATCGGAAGGTTATAGGGGAATAGTTCCATACTTCACCGACTACCACAGTTCTGGGCCCTCCTCCATCTCCCTCATGTTCCTCCCTCCCCACTTTAGCATGACCACCATAGTCTTAGCAATGGTTTGACTACTCTTTTCTTTCCTTTTAACAAGTTCTTGTGTTTCAGTTCTTTGTATTGCACATATAGACAAAACCATCCAGTAATTATCCTTAAGAGAAATGCAGGTCATTTGGTAACAGATGTAAACAGTAACACAAATATCCTTGAACACAAATATCAAATTAAGGCACCTTAAGTTATTATACATGATAAAAAGGATGAGAAAAACACAAAACTATGCAGGAAAAACTAAAAAGTATTAGAAAATGACATAATTTCAAAAGATATAGAAGACAGTATACATTTAAATGTGTTATACATAAAGCTATATACAATATATATTATACATAAATAACATCAAATAGAATCTTTTTAATAACTGGTTTTGTCTTTATCATTCTTTGTTTGAACATCCTCCATCTCTTGCTCCCCTTTCATGCTTTAAAATTGTTGCATATTTCTGTGACTTGTGTTTTAGTGTCTGTTTTACTGTGTATCATCTTGTTGAGAGTTAAATGTCTCTTGTTTCTTCCTCTGTGGTATCCCTTTCAATAACTCTTGCAAGGTAGGTCTGGTAATGGCAACCTCATCTAGTTATTCTATGTCTGTTACTGTTTTGATGGATCCTTCATATTCGAATGTTAGTTGTGTAAGTTAAAGTATGTGTGGCTGGCAGTTGCTGTCTTTTAAAACCTTGAATATACCACTCTACTTTTTCCCCACTTCTATGACTATACTGCCTTTATAAATCATGTTCTTCTTTTCTCTGACAGCTTGTACAATTCTATTTCATCCTTCACTTTTGATAATTTCACAATGATATATCTTGGTGTAGATCTAATTGAGTTTAGGAATTTGGGAGTTCTCTCTGCTACCTGAACATCTATATCCTGATTATTATCCAGATTTGAAAAAAACTTTCACTACTGTTTCTTTGAATATGATTTCTGTTAAATTCCTTCTCTTCTCTCTTCTGAGATCTTTACAGTTTTTATACTGACTTTTCTGATGGAGTCTTCAATCTCCTGAAGAGTTGCTTACTTATTTTTCTAAATACTTTTTTTCTGTCTACTTTGAAGCCAAAGTGTTGTCATTTTTTGTCTTTTATTTCTGTTATTCTCCTGCATTGAATAAGCCTAATTCCTGGACTTATTATTTGAGACTGGAATGTATTCAAAGTGTCTTTCATACTCTGCCCTCTGTTTTCAAGTTCTCTATTTTCTTTTAATTTCTTTTTTTTATAATTTTTTATATTTATTTTATTTATTTATTCCCTTTTGTTGCCCTTGTTGTTTTATTGTTGTAGTTATTATTGTTGTTGTTGTTGGATAGGACAGAGAGAAATGGAGAGAGGGAGGGGAAGACAGAGAGGAGGAGAGAAAGACAGACACCTGCAGACCTGCTTCACCGCCTGTGAAGCGACTCCCCTGCAGGTGGGGAGTCGGGGTTCGAACCGGGATCCTTATGCCAGTCCTTGTGCTTTGCGCCACCTGCGCTTAGCAAGTCCTCTATTTTCTTATGAAATGAATTTGAAGCTATGTATTTCTTTGTTCATCCCTTTATCCACATTAAATTGAGAGTTATATATTTAATCAAATTAATATAGTTTCTAAATTCTTTCTCTGAATCTGCATCATAATATTTCTAAGCCTCATTTTGGATACTCAAAACCAGAGCCTTTCTTATTTTACCCATCTGTTTTGGTTTCTACTTTTGATCAGCGTGTAAGAGTGGGTTCAGTTTTTTATTTGAATTGCAGGTGGAGGGGAGGAGTTTTGAAGAGGTGACATAGTACTTTGGCACCTAATGTCCCTTAAACAGAGTCCTAGTCCATGGAGAGAAATGGGAGAAGAAACCAGACCTCTTCTCAGACGGATTCCTGAAAGTGGAAAGTCTGTTATAAAGTCACAGTAGTAGCTTTATATTCCCTGGCTCTCCTGAATCATCCCCTGGGGTTCACTTAGGAGCCTGTAGCTTCTATAGCTTTAAACTGCAATCCCAACCTCCTTTTCTTAAGCCACTTGTTTCTTGAATAGTTCAAGTGGTTCCTTTAAATTTGCTGCATACATTTAAAGCAATTGCAAACACAAACCTACTGGCAATGCTGTCATTCTGCTTGAGTCTTTTTCTCTTTTTCCACTCCTACTTCTGTACATGTATAATCATCAACCTTCAAGTAGTGATATTCCTTTCCTTACCAGAAATCCCAGCTGTTGTCTGAAGATATTAGTTGAGATCTTTTGTTGTAATATTTGTATTCTTCTCTGCCCCAGATGTTGAGAGACCAATGTTTTATCCACTGTGCCACTTCCTAGGGAGTCACTCTAAACCTTTAAGAGTCAAAATTCACCTTGTCAACCATTGCACTAACAGCAGAGGTGTCTCTAAGCTGACCTCAATATATCTCAGGCAAGCCCACGGTCTCTTTACAAAGCTCCCAAGAAGAAGGTTTAGGATCCACTTTGAGCTGGAGGTGGAGGGGATAGAATTTCCAGATTTAGCAAACCAAAATATAGGAGACCGTTAAATTTGAATTTCAGATAAACAATCATAATGCCTTTGTATATTTTAGCATATTTTGTGGGACATAGTTACACTAAAATATTCATTATTTATTCTAAATTTAAATTTAACAGGATATCTTGAATTTTATCTGGCATCTCTAAATGGAGCATGATGGGAAGCTCCAAAGACAGAATATTTTACTTTGCAGAAACTCTCCTAGGGACCCCCTTTTCCAAAGATGTAGTGAGTATCTGCTTAACCTCACAGCTAAATTCTAGAGGAATGAAATGCTAGGGCAAAGGTCTTATCAGTCAGTACCCCAACTCTTCCTGCTTTCCTCCCACACAAGAAGGCAGAACCCACAGCACAGTGGCTTGGCTTTGAAGCCAGGGAGCATGGTCCATGAGGCATGTCCTCTACTCCAAAGCACATGGAAATTATTCCATCTCCAGAAGGCCTTCATGGTTAGCCTGCTGCAAGTCTCATGGATTTTCAGAGACAGTTATAATTTCTATAGCACCCTCCCACCCCAGCTCAGATGGGATTTATTAGAACACCCTGCTTCTGAAAAGAAAATGACATCTTAATTAAAGGTTGGTTATCCAAAGCCCATTCGCAGATGAGAAAAATTATACAGCTATTATCAGCAGGGTGGTGGGTGGAGGGTCTTGTCTGTCATTAAAACCACCATCTATTCATGCTGAAGGTCTCCTCTGTTTCTGGCCACTCCTCATCTTCATGGGAGGGATCTGGAATATAACAAATAGAAGCTTTGGTACTTAGGTGTCTTTCCCTCTGCCTCTATTTTTGTATCTAAAAAAATAGACCCAGAGAGGTGAAGCCCCAACAACACCAAGAAATAATGGATGAATAAATAAATAAATAATAAAAATTTAAAAATCAAGGATAAATGAGCCCTTTCTCTGGATTTGGACTCCTCATCTTGACGTCTCTGAGTAGAAGACCCTAAAAATCCATGGATGAGAACTCAGGGAGTCTGTGAGCTCCAGGATTGGGAGGTAGGGGTGGGGGTGGGGGGTGGAGGCAACATATCACAACTGTGTCAACAGTACATGTGACCTGTGTTCCTTTGTCATCAATAGAAACAAGAGATAATTAACAACAGATATTATAGTTATTATAGTGTTATCTTGAACTAAGACTATTGGTATCTTGAAATTCTAATAACTATCTGACCCACACCTATTTATTGTTAAATACTAATAAAAGTGTATGAATGACTATCTCTTGGAGCCTTCATTGGATAATTGTCATTTGATAAAAAAAAAAAAAATGGTGACCCTGCTGTTTGTTGTATGCTTGCAAAAGTACCATTCTGGAATGAACCTTGAAGACCTTACCCTAAATAAAATAAGCTAGTCATATGATGACAATGTTTCAGGAGTCAATTTCCATGAGGTTCCTGAGCTTAAAGGCAGAGAGTGGAATCGTGGTCACCAGAATCTGAAGGGAAGAGGGCTGAAGAATTAGTGTCTAATGAGTACAGTGTTTGAGTAGGAGGAGATGAAAATGCTTCTGGAGATCATTGGGGATGCTGGTTTACCCAGCAATGAATGCTGTTCCCCATGGTTAGCATGGTAAATTTGTGTTAGATATAATTTATCTAATTTTTTTTTTTAAATCCATGATGTGCAACCCACAATGACCTTGAGTCCATACTCCCAGAGGGAGCTTTCCCAGAATGGGAAAGCTATCAGGGGAGGGGATAGGATATAAAGATCTGGTGGTGGGAACTGTGTGGAGTTGTACCCCTCCTATCCTACGGTTTTGTTAATGTCTCCTTTTAAAAATAAATAAATAAATAAATAAATAAATAAATAAGCCATGATGTTGACACATCAAATTAAAAAGTTTTTTTTTTCCTATCAAAGGGTTCATAGTTCTTCTTCTTCTTCTTATTGCCTCTAGGTTTATTGCTGGGGCTTGGTGCTGGCACTATGAATCAATCCACTGCTCCTGGAAGCCATTTTTTCTTTCTAGTTTTTTTTTTAATTATATAGGACAGAGAGAAATTGAGAAAAGATGGGGAGATAGAAGAAAATAAAGATAGACCTCTGAAGGTCTGCTTCACTGCTCTTGAAGTTCCCGCAGGTGGGGAATGGGGGCTCCTTACTCTTGGTAATATGTGTGCTTAGCTGGGTACACCACTGACCGACCCTTTCATAGTTCTTACTGGAAAAATCCTGACCATAAACCAGACTAAGACAAGTTTGCAGGGGGTGGTGGTATTTGCCTTCTTTAGACCCATACATTTTTCCCAGGACTACTCTGCCTCTAGGAAATATTCTTTCTCTGTTGAGTCTTCCCATCTGACCCGCTGATCCCTGTTCTGCCTCCAGGACTCATCTTGACCTCTCTGAGTACCCCTCTAGGATCTCATTAGACCTTGCTGTGTGCCTAGGACATAACACCTTGTTCTCTGTTTAAATAAAGAGTTATTTGGTAAGAAGTCAGAGAAATGTTCATACCATGTCAGTATCAAGTTGAGACTTCCTTCTTTTTCTCAAAAATGGTTATTTATTTATTTAAAATTATCTTTGTTTATTGGATAGAGACAGCCAGAAATTGAGAGAAAAGGGAGATAGAGAGGGAGAGAGAGAAAGAGAGACACCTGCAGCACTGCTTCAACTACTCACAAAGCTTCCCCCTGCAGGTGGGGACCTGGGGCTGGAACCCAGGTTCTTGCACATTGTAACATATGCACTCAACCAGGTGTATCACTACCTGGCACCCCAACATAGTTATTTAGTAATGAGAAGGAAGGATGGAGAGAGAAAGCATGAACTAGAGCATCACTCTAGTGTATACAGTGCCAGGGGTCAAACTTAGGACCTCATGCTTGAAAGTCTAGTTCTCTTTACCACTGTACAGCCTCCCAGACCATGAGTCTCTCTCTTTTATTCAAAGATAATAGTGGTTTCCAGACAGAAAGTGGAGAAAGAGGTGGTCAAGCTGCATGATAGGGGCCAATGTCTAGTGAAAGTTGAACCTGGACTTTTACTTGTGCACTTACTGAAGTTGCTTTGCTGAATTTCATGGCTTCATACCTGAAACCTACGTAACACCTTAATACCACATTAGTTCAATATAAGAAGACACAAGAGGAGGGAACTCATTTAAAGCATCACCTGTGATCTCTGTAAATCTCCAAACACTGGTCTCTTAGCTGATCCACATACCCTCTTAATACTGCTAGTGCTTGTTTGAATTAGTCCAGCCCCATTTGACAGGTGCAGAGAAGTTGGCACAGATAGCAGGGGCTTCCTGACTGCTCTGCTCTCTGACTACAGAGTTGGAACTCCTGGCTTACTGGCCATTACTGTGTTCAGTCCCATAGCCACATGTGCCCAGAAAGAGAGAATTTGACAGCATCATGTAAGTCCCTAGGAAATTCTCAGCCCAGGTATCCTTACAGGTACCAAGTACCTTGAATGAGCTTTACGGTGAGAAGGAGCCTGAGCTCCTCCTATATGTAACTGTAACATGCACACAGCCAGCAGCAGTCCTACGTGGGCTCAGCAGATGTTAATGAGATGGACTGGGGGGAAAAAGGAGTGAATGGGGTTGAGTGAGTGGTGAGGGGAGGAGAGAAGGAAGGCAAGGGAGGAGGAGTGGAGCTTCGGGTCTTCATCTAGAAAATATATGATAAGGAGCCAGGTGGCGGTGCACATGTTGAGAGCACATGTTACAATGCACAATGACCCAGGTTTGAGCCCCTAGTCCTCACCTTCGGGGGGAAAGCTTTATGAGTGGTGCAGCAGTGCTGCAGAGGTCTCTCTGTCTCTCTTCCTCTGTATTTCCCACCTCCCTCTGGATTTCTGACTTTCTCTATCTAGTAAACAAATAAATATAATAAAAAAATTTTTAAAAAAGAAAAGGAAATGGAAATAATGAAACATATTTCACAGTGGTTGTTGGGGAGGGGATTTGAACTCATTGCAAGTGCTCTCTCCTCTCCTCATCTCTCCTACTGCCCTTCTTGTACTCCATCCCTTCTCTAACCTTCTCTCCTTCCCTTCTCTCTCATTAAAACACACACACACACACACACACACACACACACACACACACACTTGCATTGTTAAAGTGATAATAACAAGTCTTCAGCCAAGCTCTACACTGACAAATAAATGGGATAACTGGGATTAGAATGGTGTAGATACACAGAGCACCCTTGAACTCCAGGGCAACCTTTGCATCGGGTTCTCTAATGAAATACCAGAGAAAAATTCCCATTTTGGTTGTGTAGTCTCTTTATAAGGCATACAGGAAGGGGCTAAGCAGTGGTGGACCTAGTTAAACACACATATTACCATGCCTAAGAATCTGGGTTCAAGTTCTGGCTCCCCATTTGCAGGGGTGATGCTTCATGAGTGGTGAAGCACGTCTGCAGGTTTCTATCTTTCTCTCTTCCTCTCTATCTCTTCATCCCCTCTCAGTTTCTCTCTTTCCTAAGCCTGTCAGAAGCAATGTATTTGTAGTGCCAGCATGGAGTCTCATTCATAACTCAAAAAAAAAAAAATCCAGGAAAAATGGTCCCCTATTAGAAGGATAGGACAGGACTACCCTAAAATAGATGCCTCTTCTCACATATGGGATGATGACTCAGAGAAGGCCTGGAGAAACTGCAAATGAAAACAAACTAAGGCACCCATCCCAGCAGGGCTCATGATGGCAGCTCCCCCAGGCAGGCCTCTTATCTCCTGAGGGCTGGAAGAAAGGCCAGATTACACCCTACCCTGGGCCTGCTTCTCATAGCAGTTTGCAAACCACTTCCTTGGGCTCCCTGGAACTCAACACATCTGGCAGCCTGGTGGGCTTTTTCTCCAGGGCAAGGGGTAGAAAATGCAAACATAGGCACTCGTTTGTCCTCCACCATGGATAAGTACACCCTAAAAATACTGGAGGCCACACTTGGAGCAAAAAGAGGGTTGGGGGGAGTGGGTGCTGGAACTTGCTCTGGGCAGAAGCAATCATCTAACTCTGGGCTTTAGTTTCCTGCACTGAAGAATCAAGGAGGGGAGGCAAGGCTAGCTGATGGCTAAGAACTCGTTTTGTATTTGATATTAAAAAAAAATACAGAAAATACTGATGTGTCGAGGATGCACAGAAAAATATTTGGATATTTTTTTCTGTTGCTTCCCCATCTTTGTAGGACCAACATCCTAGCTAGTAGGACAATCCAGATCAAAGACAGAATCTTGGACAGAGCTCAGGGTCACATTTATCTGCTCTAAATGAAGGTGACTAACCTGAACCTAAACTTCAGAATTCACATACTGGTGGCCATTTTTGCTTTTTGCATTGTTTCATTTTTTTTAATTGGACAATATTTATAGTAACACATCTCATAAGAAAATTCCCGCCTCAGGTGTTTCTAGAAAATTCAGGGCCTGGTTGAGTGCACATATTCCAATGTGCAAGGACATGAGTTCAAGCCCCCAGTCCCCACCTGCAGGAGAAAAGCTTCATGAATGATGAAGCAGGTCTGTAGCTATCTTTCCATCTCTCTTCTTCTCTATCTCCCCCTTCCCTCTCAATATCTGATTGTCTCTGTCAAATAATAAAGATAATAAAATTGCTTATTTAAAAAAGAAGGCAAAAAAAAATTCAGTGGCTCTGAGCACAGTCTTCTAAAGGCCAGGAGTGGTGTCTACCAGGTGACATTATTCTCTTGTCACCAATGGTGGCCCACGTGTTTAAGTCTCAGATTTTGCTTTACACAAAGGAAATCTAGGTGCTCAACACAGAAAGGAAGATGCCCTATTGGAAATGTCCTTGTCTCCCTTGGTGACTGATACAGGCACAACATGTTCTACTTTAAAGCAGTCATCCTCCCTATCTTAGCCCAGAGTTGGCCCTGCCCATACTCCCTCCCCCTTGTTGGCTGTGATCATGACCAGATGATTCATAGCTGCTGGAGTCCTTTGGAGAACAAGTTGCCCCACCCTTCAGAAGCCAAGGACTGAGGACTGGGGCCCATATGCTTCCCAGATATTTCCCAACCTCCCATTTGATCTGGGTTTCCTGCTCAACCTCCATAGCACCTTCTGCCAACTGGTGGCTTTTCATTTTCTTCTGCCCCAGGCTTTTTTCCAATGTGTGAAATTGTTTTCTCTTTCTTTCTGTGGGTGGGGACTCTAGGCTTGGTGGAAGAGTTCTGTGGGTTGAGGCTTTTGCAAAAAAAACAAAAAAACACAAAACAAAACAAAACAAAACAAAACCTTTCTGAAAGGCTTTTTCCTCCCAGACCTTCAAGCCTCCCTAGCCCTTTTAACTCTCCAGCTTTTTTTCCAGCTTACTGTGCTCCTGGAGATTAGCAGGGAGCAATAGCCAGAGAAGGCTTCCAGAGGAAGGAAGACTTGAGCTTGACCTTGGGTCTATGGCTAACACTGAAGGAAGAGAGGAGAGCCTAATGCAGGTCTCTGAAGTTTTAAAGTGTCAGGTATGTTCTACAGTATTTGATGGATAAGAATGCAGGGTTCCCACAGTAAATCTGAGTTTTGTCATCAAAATGTTCACCTTATGTGCTTCCCTTTGGATGTTATTTCTTTCCATCAATTTGTGTTCATTCAGATAGATTTGCCTGCTCAAGAGACCTTGAAAATCATTTTTGTAAAATCAGAGAAGGAAAAAACAAAGCAAGACTTAGGCTGGGTGCGGTGTACTGTACCAAGGCAAAGGACTCTGGGAAAAGAGAAAGTCCTGTTGCATAATACACAGGGAGATGGCTAATTGTACCTGTATTTCTACAACTCCATTGGAAACCATTAACCTGGGTGCTAGGGGCATAAACCTGAGTCCTTGTGCACTGTGGTGTGTATATTTAACCAGGTGAACTACCACCTGGCCTCCCCTCTTGTTATTGTGAAGAAATACTTAAGAAGCTGGGAGTAATGTTAAAGACATACTGGCCTTGGACCAAAACTTTCTCTTAGAGGGACTAAAATGCCTGAAAGAAAGCTAAAAGTGATGCATTTCTTTCTTTTGGCATCCATACTGTTAAATGTCATATTCACACTGATCACCCAAACCCATGAATATGATATCTAGCCATCCTGGAACCCATCCCACTGGGGATGTCCTCAGCCCAAACTTCTCATTTGGCAAGATGTCAACTCACAGAGAAGGGTTTATCCAAGTTCACGTTCTTTGATTCATTCATGAATTCATTTTGCATCTATCTACAGAAGACCTCCTACATTCCTAGCACTATTTCTAGCCAGACAACCAAGTTCAAGTTATCACAGAATGAGCATTTAAATGGCAAAAGAAGGGCAGTACTCTGGTCTGCTGACTCCTAATCTAGGGCTACATGCCAGCTGCTTCCCCTTCTATTGAAGGCATTTTCATAATGCCCATCCACACCTCGCCTGCATGGGTGACTTGGCCCCTCAGTCCTATTAACATCCTTTCATTAGAATAGAGTAGCTACATTTTCACCCCATTCCAGGCTTCCTGATGTCCCTACAATATATACTTCAAGAACATTGCTAATTTTGATGTCTGGCTTCCAGATCCAGATGTCAAAACAAGTACCTTTCATCTCAGGTTTGTAACACAGAAAACCTTCAATATTAGGAACAGATAGCCTGGAATGTGGGTTCATATCTCTCAGCAAGATTGCTGTAACTCAATTCTCCAGTACCCGATCAAGGCTTTCTCTCTGTCTTGTAGGTATTTTAATACAAATGTTCCTTTCATTTGACTGATTGAAGGTCTCCAACCTGCAATAAATGAAACATCTGATCCCCTTGAATCCCAATCACTTTTTCTTTGATTTCTTTTTACTTCTATTTCTTCGCCCTTTGTTCTACAGCATGAGTCAAATTTCCCTTTAGAAATTGAAAGAATGTGTGTGGGGTTTTCCTGCTTTTTTTTTTTTTAAACCAGGCCCTAGTACAACTGCAGGCTCATCGACTAGAATATTAAGATCAAATTCAGTGGCTGACTGTCTCCAGCAATGTGCTTTCATGCTATTATTCCCACTGCTTGTTGTGGGCAATGGCCTAACAAATTAGCCTTTGCGTATCAGTCAGCCAAGGTGGCTTTTTGAGTAACCTCAAGGCAGAGAGAAAAACAAGACTCAGGACATTTTCCCCTGCTGAAAGATCCAAGGGATCCCTGCACAAAGGCCTCCGTGTTGGCATCTGGCATTGGAGGAGAGCATCTAATTGCCTTTATAATAACTCAGACTATCCAAATGGTATTAGGTCCAGTTTCAGGTAACAGAACAATGAAGCCTGCCAGGCACTGGATGACCAACATGACTTCAGAAGGTGAGCAGTCATGAGCAAGAAGATGCTAAAACTTCTCACTTCCCTGATATGCTGTGTCCACACTTACCCTGGGTTTTTATTGGCTCAGTGGTCTTGGCCTTGCATCTGGGGAGGCTTGAGCTGAGAGCTATGTAGGTGATAATGCTGCTAAGTACATACTAGGAAATAGTCTTTCTCTAAATTAGTATAAAGAATTTTTTCCTGGGGCCGGGTGGTAGTGCACCTGGTTGAGTGCACATGTCACAGTGAGCAAGGACCAAGGTTTGAGAGCCCAGTCCCTACCTGTAGGGGGAAAGCTTCACAAATGGTGAAGCAGTGCTGCAGGTGTCTCTCTGTCTCTCACCCTCTCTATCTCTCCCTTCTCTCTCGATTTTTGACTGTCTCTATCCAGTAAACAAAGATAATAAAAAAAAGAATGGGGGGTCAGGTGGTAGCACAGAGGGTTAAACACACATGGTGCAAAGCACAAGGACTGGTGTAGGGACACTGGTTCGAGGCCCCGGCTCCCCACCTGCAAGGGGTTTGCTTCAAAAGCAGTGAAGCCGGTCTGCAGGTGTCTATCTTTCTCTCCCCTCTCTGTTTTCTCCTCTCCTCTCCATTTCTCTTTGTTCTATCCAAGAACAACGACATCAATAACAGCAATAATAGTAACCACAACAACAGTAAAACAACAAGGGCAACAAAGGGGGGAAAATGGCCTCCAAGAGCAGTGGATTTGTGGTGCAGGTACTGAGCCCCAGCAATAACCCTGGAGGTAAAAAAAACAAAAAATATTTTTTCCTTAAGGAGACAGGAGGAGGTAGGTACTAGAAGTAATCACAAGGCACATTCTGTTATATTCTTTAACCTTTGACCCATGGCTATCCAGTGCAGCCAACCTTCCTGAGTTTGTGCCGTCTACCTGGCTTCAAAGAACTCTCTCTGCTGATGCTCTATATCTAGCTTCTTCTTCTTCTTCTTCTCCTTCTTCTTCTTCTTCTTCTTCTTCTTCTTCTTCTTCTTCTTCTTCTTCTTCTTCTTCTTCTCTTCTCCTTCTTCTACTTCTTCTTCTTCTTCTTCTTCTTCTTCTTCTTCTTCTTCTTCTTCTTCTTCTTCTTCTTCTTCTTCTTCTTCTTCTTCTTCTTCTTCTTCTTCTCCGTCTCCTTCTCCTTCTCCTTCTCCTCTTTATCCTCCTCCTTCTTTTTATTCTTCTTCCTCTGGCTATCTTCCTTTAACATTTCCTCTCTAGGAATATGGGTCAAAATTCTTTTGGGGTGCATTGCTTATCTGGTGGACATAAATGTTAGCTGGTCAACGCATAACCTCAGCCTGTCTCTATCTTTTCCTAGTAGAATAGGGCATAGAGTTTGACCTTCCATAGCCATCTGACTTATTTTTTCTTCAGCTAGACTCAGAATGAATACATTTCTGTGTTTTTGTTTATTTTATTTTAAGAATATTTTTATTTACTCATTCATTTATTTATTGGATGGATACAGAGAGAAGCCAAAAAGGAAGGGAGAGCAAGAGATTGAGAGAGAAAGAGAGATACTTGCAGTACTGCTTCAATGCTCATTAAGTTGTCCTCTTGCAGATGGGGATCAAGGCCTTGAACCTGGATCCTTGCACACTGTAACATGTATGCTGTAGCAGATGTGCCACCACCCAGCCTCTTTATTTTTTCAATAATTGTTCTTATTGGTGAAGATTGGAGTTCCAGCAGCCATCCTAAATAATGCAGTGCTGATGCAGATCAACAAGATAAACAGCATAGGGGTGACTGATACTAAGGAGTGCCAGGTGAAACACTGACCCTCCCAACACTGGTACTTTACATGGAGGAGATGGGGGGGTGGCTCTGATTTAATCATTCCTTGTTCTTATTATTTTCTAGCTAGTATAGAATGAGCTTGTTTTTCAGAAGCTGTCACTGCCCTCAGGATCTTAGATGTAGCAGAGGAAACAAAATAAACTAAGTAGTGTCTTGGGTTGTATTTTCTCAAAAAAAAAAAAAATGAGACCAGAGTCCAAAGGAACATAAATTTCTTTTAAAAACTGCAGTTAATGACATTACATAGGTCTTGGGTATACAAACTTACAAAACAATACATACAACAGAGTGCTAACCATAAGTCAAACCCCCATTTATCACTGTACAGTTGACCTCTGTTATCTGATTTATCTACCTCTTCCCTCCTTTCCTTCCAATAACCGTTATTTTGTTCTTAGAGTCTTGGAGATGACTTTGGTTTGGTTTCTTCATTTGTTTTCTTTCTTTTCTTTTTTTGTCACACATGAGTGAAATCATGTGGTGTTTGTCTTTCTTCTTCTGATTTATTTTCCTAAGCATAAGAAGCTCCTGGGGGGATATTGGCAAAAGATGGGGAAGCAGGACAAAACAGAGCAAGAAGTGAAGCAAAGTTTCAGTTGCATTTGATATCCAACTTTGCTCTGGTTATGGGGAGCCCTGGTATACCAATGATGCCCCAGAGTGTCTCTCTCTCTCTCTCTCTCTCTCTCTCAGGGATATTGCACTTTTATACCTTCCATTCCCATAGGATCAGATATGGACTGCAGGGGTAATTAACTCACAGGTACTTGTGTTTCCCTCTGCATGCCATGGGCATAAAATGGCTATAGGACTCTAGTGCCCTCCCATGAAGAAAGGTTTAAGTGTGGCCCTTTTAAGGAAAAGTACAGGGGCTAGAAGACTATTCACCCAGTAAAGTAGACACTTCACCAAGGACTTAGGTTTGTCTTCCATAGTGGCTAAACTATTGGATCAGTAGGCTGGATGGAGGCAGGAAGGTATTGCAGTGATACAAGAGCTCTGATCTTCAGGAGACACCTTTGACTGCCCTACAACTGCTAGGGCAGCAGACTAAGCCCAAACAAGGTGTGGAGCCACACCCTAACTGCAACCCAGAAATGGAGAAGGAGATAGACTGGTTTTCCCCCTTAGGTCTAAATGTCACCATGACCTCAGCAACATGTCACATTGTAATGCAAATGTTCAAACTGGGAATGCCTCTGGGGGATTTGTATATACTGGGTGATCTGGGAGCTGGAGTTTAAACTCTGGAAGGAAGCAGCTACTGGCCCCGGGCTTTTTAGAAATACCAGCTCTAGTGTATAGCAGTGGCCCCTGTGTCCTCATCCTCAATGAACTGACTGAGCCACTGCATGGTGACCAGGACTCAGGCTCTTTCCCTATTGCTTTTCCCTTTAGGAGTATGACCCATCACACAGCTGCGCTGTGATGTCTGTAAGCTCTAACTTGTCCTGTAGTTCATTTGAGAGAGGACTAATTGTCACTTGTCCTGAAAACTCTCTAAACAATAATCACTTTCTTCCTTCCTCCCTGGCTTCCTGTCTCTGTATTTTTTTTTTTCCTGGACTTGTTTCAAGTGTGATTGGAAACCTGCTGTTGTGAGTTTGCATGAAGGAGGTGAAGTCTTCTCATGTCCTCCTGCTTGTTACTTGCAGGAAAGCAAACATCAAAAGGGCTCCCCACGTGGTCCAGCTCTTCCTGTATAATGTGGAGAGGAAATTGGGGCCTTTGTGCTTCCCATGCTTGCATCATATCAATGCAGTTTTCTCCTTCGTTTAATTTGTAGTTGGAGTGGTCCTTGCAGACTCGGTAGGAAAGGTGAGGGGGGAAGGTCAGGATCTAGAGGGAACAGGCTGGCTGCTTGGCTGGTGAAGACTGAGGGTTTAGGAAATGAGAGGAAGACAAGGACCAAATGAACCTGGCAACCCTCTCATCAAGGGCCTAGAGTGATGGACCACTTTCACCTTATTCTGAGTTCATAAAATAAGGAGCTCCAAACAGATGAGCATCTGTGATTCTACACCCAGTCCTGTCACTTAAAGTATGACCTTGACGGGGGGAGATAGCATAATGGTTATGCAAAAGACTTTCATGTTTGAGTCTCCAAAGTCCCAGGTTCAGTCCCCTGTACCACCATAAGCCAGAGCTAAGCAGTGCTCTGATGAAAAATAATATAAAAAAATATATATATAAAAAGAATCAGGTCCTTCACCAAAGAGAAACAGATGCCAAACAAACAGACTACCTTGGCTGCATCACTGGATCTCCAGACCTCCTTCTTCTCACCTCTGCTATGGAGGCTGGAAGGTGATTCAGTAAGAGAGAGATTATACTCATGACAGTACTTAATTGGTACCTGCAGAATTCAAGGAGACCAGTCAATGCAGCTTAAATCTGCATTTTTTTTTTTTGCTCTGTCTGAGTCCATGTGAGGGGTATTTGATTTGATGTGTTTGTTTTAGTAGTCATTTTAGTCTTTGTGGGTCATATGTAGTCTCTGTCATCTATTTTCCCTTAAGAAAAATCTATAACACATACATGATAAAAATATTCCTTATCTAATAAGAAGTGGTAGAATCTTCTCTCTAGTCATATCCTGGATGAAACTTGAAGAAGTCATGTTACCTAAGTCAGAAGAGGTATGATGAACTGGGGAATGTTATGCATGTACAAACTATTGTATTTACTATTGAATGTAAAACATTAATTCCCCAATAAAGAAATAAAAAAAGTAAAAAAAAAAGAAGAAGAGGTATGATGGTCTTATTTATAAGTGGAACTTAATAGACAAAGAACACAAAAATATGGAGTGAAAGTTAGACTAACTGTGGCCTACTGCAGCAAAACCAAGGACTCTAAAGGTGGGGGGATGGGGAAATGGGGATCCAGTGCATGATGGTGGCATAAGACTTAAGATGGTGGAGGGAGTGATAGGTAGACACCTATCATGGAGAGACAAGAAATTGTATTCATATTACATTCGTCTTGTAAATAGTTCATTAATAATGTCATTTGTAGATACACACACACACACTCCATTTATGTAGGTTGTATAAAAGCATGTCTTGATGTTTTGACCTGGAGTGGGTTAGTGGACCACAGTTTTCCAACACTGTCCCTAGAGATATACTATTTGAGTTCAAATTCCAGCTTGGTCACTTACTATAACTCCTTCCTATCCTATGTGTCATCTGTCACCTATTCAGGTAGCCTTTGTGGATCCCCTTCCTTTGTCTAAGCTATTTATTCTCACAGCACCCTGGGCTTTCCCTGGGTGGTCTTTTTCACAGCCGTCATTCATTTCAGCCCTTCCTCTCTGTCTCAAGTAGTTTATGAGTCTGAGTGTCTGGAACTGTGCCGGCCTGCAGATGCACTCAATGACCAGTCACTGAATGAATGAGTGGAATAGGGCTCTATATAAAGCCTCATGGTTGAATGAACCACCAACAAACCCAGGTGATGCAGTAGCATTCTAGTAACAGAGAGAGAGGAATATATATATATATATATATATATATATATATATATATATATATATTAGAGAGAGAGAGAGAGAGAGATTTTGCTTTATAGCCCCTATGTATATCTGCATTTTATGAGAAGAAACAAACCTTAGGCTAAAGGAATGCACCTCTTGTAATGGAGAAAATATTTTAAAACTATTAAATGCCTGTGGTTTTCATCTAACCCTTCCATAAATTCTTTCCCTATAGCCATTCCACTGGGACTGCTTCAGTGAAGGGTGAATGCCACCTTGAGAAGGAATATGGTTGGAGCCCTGGAGAAGCCCAGGTAGACTGCAAGAAGAAGAAATGGAGACCCCCTTCCTGGCAGGTGACTGGTGGAAGGAAGACAAAGGGCATGAATAACAGTGAAGCCTGGGAGAAGCCAACATTGTGATGAGGAATTTTCATAGTCCTCTTCTGGGGAAATGTTGAAGCCTGTCCTCCAAGTGAGCAACAGCTGGAATATCCAGATAGATGTCAGGAGGCTGGAGCCTGGGGGCAAAGCAGAGCAGCAGCTGTACACAGAGACATCAGTGAGTCCTTGCAGGAAAGGAGTGGATAAAAAGCCCCTTTCCTGAAATGCTAGAAACACAGGGAGTGAGTGGAACTATTTCACTGAGAGGAGGTGTGCCAAACTGAAAAAATAGTCATCATTAATCTATAGATAAAACCTATAGTTTACAGTATCCATCCTTGCAGGAGGGGAGTGGGAGTAGGTGATAGTTCACCTGGTAGAGCCTACATTTTGTCATGTGTGAAGACCCAAGTTTGAACCCCTGGACACCAACCACATGGGAGCATACACAAAGTAAGTCTCATGAATGGTGGATTGATTCGGTAGTGCCTCTCCTCTCTGTCCTTCTTTCTCTCTCTGTCTCTCTTTCTCCATCTGGAAAGGAGAAAGAAAAAAAGGAAACTCTGCTGGGAGTGGTAGAATTGCACAGGCATGAATTGCACAGTGAAGCCCTGACAGGAAAAAAAAAATCCCTAACATATATCCCCAGTGGCAAAAGGCTTATGTAGACCATATGGTCAATGATAGAAAATAAAATGATTTCATTTTCTTTGTGCCTATAAGTACATATAACTCATGTTACATATAAGTAGTAGCATGAGTCCCCGAACTTTGCTGACACTATACTGGGTCCTTGTAGAACTTTAGACCCCGGGCTATTATGCTTTGATATGCTTGCTCTGGGGCTGGGAAGGCAGTTGCTGAGGTAGAGAGTAGAGAGAAGAACATTGAAGTGGAGGGCTGGGCAGTAGCGCACCTGGTGAAGTGCACATAGCACTAATTCCATGGACCCATATAAGGATTCAGGTTCGAATCCCTGGCTCCCCACCTGCAGGGGAGGTCAATTTATTAGCAGTGAAACAGGTCTGTTGGTGTCTGTCTTTCTCTCTCCCTCTCTATCTTCCCCTCCCCTCTCAATTTCTCTCTGTCCTATCTAATAAAAATGGTGGAAATGGGTGTTGGGTGGTAGCACAGTGGGTTAAGTGCACATGGTGTGAACCTAAGGACCAACTCAAGGATCCCGGTTCGAGCCCCCAGTTCCCCACCTGCAGGGGGGTCGCTTCACAAGTGGTGGAGCAGGTCTGCAGGTGTCTATCTTTCTCTCTCGCTCTCTGTCTTCCCCTCGTCTCTCCGTTTCTCTCTGTCCTATCCAATAACAATGTCATCAATAACAACAATAATAAGAACCACAACAATGATTAAAAAAACAACAACAAGGGCAACAAAAGAGGGAAAAAAGCCTCCAGGAGCAGTGGATTCGTGGTGCAAGCACCGAGCCCCAGCAATAACCCTGGAGGATAAAAAAAAAAAAAAAAGGAGGGGAGGGAATGGCCACCAGTAGTGGCTTTGTAGTGTTGGAACTGAGCTCCTGCAATAACCTTGGAGAGAGGGGAAAAAAAAAGAACATTCAGATGTAAGGTCTTGAGTTCATCCCTGGCCAAGCATATGCCAGAGTGCTGCTCAGTATCTCTCTCTCTCTTCTCTTCTTGTTAATAAATACATACATAAATATAGATGCATGCACACAGGCAGCGAGAGATGTCTGCCTCTTGCATGTTTGAGACTTGAGGTCCCAGGTTCCATTCCTGACACCACATAAGAAGGTGGTTTCCCTCTTTTATAAACAAACAAACCTTGGGGACTGAGAGCTATCTCACCTGGTAGAATACATACTTTACCATAAGTGAGGATCCAGGTTTGAAGTCCCTGGTCACTAAATGGAAGTGCCTGTGTAGGGGAAACTCCACAAGTGATGGAGCAGTACTGTAATCTCTCCCCACCACCGGTCTCTTCCACCTCCATACCAGTCTCTCAAAGTCTATAGAGTCTACTAGAGCACTGGAATCATGTAGGCATGAAGCCCCAGCAAAACTCTGGTGGGGGAAAAAAACACTTAAAATAAAAGATCAGGTGCTTACCTTTTGGCCCCATTCCAGTCATCCAACAATGCCAAGCATGTCTTCTTCCATTCTTCCAATTATCCTTTTCCTCCCTGACCTCTTGCTTCTCTTTGCAATATAGCTGACTCTCATTGAATGATTGCAATAATCGCATAACAAATGTGAAGTGTGGCTAGTAGGGAGGGGAGCTTCCAGTCTCCCATTCGACTCTCAGCCCCCAGACTCTGATTGGAGATAGTGATGGATATACAGCATAGGAAACAGCAGTGACTATGGGACTGTGTCTTTGCTGCTTGTGTATGCATCTTCAATTCCAAGATGGGTTGCCTCAGCTCCAACTGTTTACACACAGATGCTGAGAACTCAGTTCCATCCAACCAGCCTCCTCTCTCCAAGGCCCCTGAGATCCCTTATCTTAGCTCCTTAAGCTTATATACTGGTGTCATTATCCTTTCTCAAGGTAACTCTTGCCTGTTAAACTAACACCCAACTCTTCTGTTCCTGTTTCAGTCTCCAGCTTGGTCCAATTACTCTCTGCTCCTACTGGGAATAAAATATTCTTGTCAAGACTTGACCCTTTTGAAAATGTCTGAAAGTTGTGTCATAAAACAATGGCAAGGCAGTTTAATTGGGTCTTTTCCTTTTTTTAAGTGCCCACTGACATCTGATACAGCATAGTAATGCTGAGCATTGGCAGAGGACTTTTCATCTTCAAAGCACTTTGCTACCATTAAAGGCCATATTTGCAGAAGATAGATTCCTTCTCCTTGGTGTCCCACTGAATTACACTAGGCTACATTTGGAGTGGCTAGGAGCAGGATCATGGAGTTGTGCCCAGGAAAAATCTGAAAATAACCAAAATAACCAGTGGGGAGACCTTTGACTTGGGGTCACTTCCATTCCAGTTCCTTCTAACTGCACCCCATTCATGTCTTCTGAATTATTTTTTGGGAGATAGGTGATAAGAAAGGGCAGGCTATATTGTGGTAACAATAATACTCTGATCACAGAGGTTGAAAGTAGAAACTGGCTTCTGCAGTTTGGGAGTATGGATCGACCTGCCAATGCCCATGTCCAACTGAGAAACAGTTACAGAAGCCAGACCTCCTGCTTTCTGCACCCCATAATGATCCAGAGGGATACAGATTAGGAAAGCTTCTAATGGAGGGGATGGGAAGCAGAAGTCTGGTAGTGGGAATTGTGTGGAATTGTACCCCTCTTATCCAATGGACTTGTTGTTAATAATTAAATACAAAATAAAATAAAATAAAGAAAAAAAGAAAGAAAGAAAATGGTTTCTGAATCTCCATATGGCATAAAGCTTCATATCTGCACAAGGGACTCCAAGTGGAGAAATGACCTACATTTTAAAATGAAATCAAGTATTAGGGCACTGAAAATGAGAAAGTATAGAGAATTGTTTATTGTCTCAGTTTTTCTTTTCTTCCCTTTTCCTTTTCTTCCCTTTTCTCTTCCTCCTCCTCCTCCTCCTCCTCCTCCTCCTCCTCCTCCTCTTCTCCTTCTCCTTCTCCTTCTCCTTCTCCTTCTCCTTCTCCTTCTCCTTCTCCTCCTCCTTCTTCTTCTTTTTTTTTTTTTACCTTCAGTATTATTACTTGGGCTCAGTGCCTACATGACTCCACCCTTTCATGAAACTTTTTGTTTGTTTGGGATAAAGAACAGGAAAGCGGGTGTCAGGCAGTAGCACAGCGGGTTAAGCACAGGTGGCGCAAAGCACAAGGACCAGCGTAAGGATCCCGGTTCAAGCCCTTGGCTCCCCACCTGTAGAGGAATCGCTTCCCAGGTGGTGAAGTTGGTCTGCAGGTGTCTATCTTTCTCTCCCCCTCTCTGTCTTCCCCTCTTCTCTCCATTTCTCTCTGTCCTATCCAACAACAACAACAGACATCAATAACTACAACAATAAAACAACAAGGGCAATAAGAGGGAATAAATAAATATTTTTTTAAATTTTAAAAAATAAAAAAAAAGAACAGGAAAGCTTCCAATGGAGGGGATGGGATGTGGTAGGAGTTGTGTAGAATTGTACCTCTCTTATCCTGTGGTCTTGTCAATCATTATTAAGTCAATAATAAATAAATAAATAAATAAATAAATAAATAAATAATACTCCCTTCAGTCAGAGCTGTGTTTATGTGTATGATTCAGGGGCTCTAAGTCCCACAGTCACATGAGTCTTGCTTTGTTATTGCTCTATGCTCCGCAGTCATCCAGCATAATGTTCAGCATTCCACATGTATTGCTTGAGCCAACGAATGAATGAGTTTATCTCCAATCCTGCCCTATTTCTGTCTACCCCATAGCCACCTTTCTAAATATTTTAACATATTTGTTTATTCATTAAAGATAGAGCAATAAAGAGGAGACAGTCAGAGTATTGCCAGTATATGTTATTCTAGGGATCAAATGCAGGACATCATGCTTAAGAGTACAAGGGTTTAGCCATACTACCTCCTGGGCTATGCAAATATCCATCTTATCTCAGGGCTTATGTTAAAAACAATATACTATGAACTTCCTTACCTTTTGCTATTTATCCCATGGGTCCTCATTCCACATTCACTGTGAATTTGTTCTTTCCTAGGATAGTCCCAGAACCTTGTCCATCATAGATGTTTAGCATGTAGTGATTAAGTTGATCTGAAATAAATAAACTCAGTCTTTCTGGGTTTGATGTAGAATGAAGTTTGTGTGAAGTTCCTGTTTATGTGCCCACAGAGTCGCCCTGATCTCTTTCTCAACCCCCTCCTCTCCATTTCCTTAGTCTTCCTTTAGCCTTAGCGATCTTTCTGCCAGCTTGTTTTAACCCCAGGGCCTTTACACTTGCTATTTCCTCTGCCTGAAATGCCTTCATCCTCTGGGTCTTTGCATGAATATCTCCCTCCATTAATTCAGGTAACTCCTCAAATACCAGGGTTCCATAAAAATATTTCAATAGGAAAGGGCATACCTTTTCTATTTCCCATTTGCAATTTGTTTTCTACTTTTTTTTTTGGATTTTTATTTATTTATTTATTTATTTTTATTTAAAAAAGGAGATATTAACAAAACCATAGGATAAAAGGGGTACAACTCCACACAGTTCCCACCACCAGATCTCTGTATCCCATCCCCTCCCCTGATAGCTTTCCTATTCTTTATCCCTCTGTGAGTATGGACCCAAGGTCATTGTGGGATGCAGAAGGTGGAAGGTCTGGCTTCTGTAATTGCTTTCCCCGAAGAACATGGGTGTTGCAGACCAGATCAAATTGATGGGGTTTACAGTCAGCAATATTTATACTCCTTCCCCATATTAGGGAGCTACTCTCTTCCCTGATCCAGCTTTCTGTCCCTTTTCCAACCATGACATCACCTCCCCCAGACAATAACTTGGATCCATCTGCATATCAGATTTCAGGCTGAGAGAGAGAGAGAGAGAGAGAGAGAAGGAACTAGTATAGCTACAGGCCCTTTGAAATATAACTAAAATATGCCTACTAGCTATCTACAAAATGGAGGACCCCCCAACTCTTCATCTGCACTATTCCAGCCTTTAGGTCCATGATTGTTTAACAATTTGTTTGGCTTTTTATGTTAACCCTCTTTTCAGTCACCAGTTTCCAGATGCTAGCATGATTCCTACCAGACTTCCCTGGACAGACAGCCCCACCAATGACTGTCCAGAGTAGTTTTTTTATATAAATTCTTATTATGTATTTGCTTTCCTACCCTTCACTGGAATGTGAAGGTCAAACATGTCCCAGCACGTTAGCAGGCAATGGTTTTGCTAATCATAGTAACTTTCATCTCTTTAACCTTTTGATATAGTACCTGGAATGGAGGGGTGAGTGGACACCTGTGAATGAATGACTGATTTTGATGTGGACAACTGGCTTCCTTAGTCCCTTGGGAAAGGAACTATGAGTTTTAGCTTGCATGCATGACATATATCTTTCCTAGTTATTCCAGTAAAAATAGTAGGACTTAGCTTCAAAAATTCAATCCACTTCTCTTTCCATTTATATCTCTGTCTCTCATTCTCTTAACTGAAGTCGAAGTTAACATACATATACCCATACTTTGACTCACAGTAACTTTATTAGATCATTAGCTGGAGTGATGGAAAGTTGATTCTCTTTGATTTCGTTCATCATGTGTTGTAGATTTCAAATAAATTAAGTTAGTCCCAAGAAAACAAGTATGAATTTTGCAATTTTCTGAGAATTATTGGAACCAGGTCTTCAGCATGAGATATGAGTCTATAAATATATTCAATGCTTAGAGCAGTAATTATATTTTGGTGCTGATTCACACGTAAATGTTTTCATATTTCTACCACATGCATGTTGGAGTGTACATATTTTCTTTTAGAAAAGCACATAAAATACAAATCTTTCTACTTCAAAGTGGCAGCAGAGGAGTTAGAGTTCTAAATATGCTCTGATTTGGACTGGTGTTGCAATAGCATGAAACCAACATTTCATCAAAGCAGTTTGCTTCAATCAGAGTTGTACCGGTGAGATATAAATTATAAATCATATCTCCTGTTTTACATGGGAAATGGGAGCTCTGAGGTGGATCGCACTCAAACAGATGGACTTGAAACAGTTTCATGTCTTCTGCTGCTTATGTTTTACTTCTAATGTCATTTTCAAAGATTCCATCATTAACTTCAGAGACAGCCAGGCAAGGAACTTTCAACAACTAAATATGGGTTTTGGCAAAGGTTCCAACAGGCAAGCTAGGCAGGGTGGCCTGGGGTAGCTGGAAAAGTGCAGAGAAACAGAACAGAGGGTTGGGGATAGGAGGTGGGTGGGTGAAGAAGAAGCAGGGGACAGAGAAGGGACATCATCCCTCACTGAGTTTTGAGTTCCTTCCCTTCAGATGGATTTTTTTTATTTATTCCCTTTGTTGCCCTTGCTGTTCTATTGTTGTAGTTATTATTGTTGTTGATGGCATCATTGTTGGATAGGACAGAGAGAAATGGAAAGAGACAGAGAGGGGAGAGATAGATAGACACCAGCAGACCTGCTTCACTGCCTGTGAAGGGACTCCCCTGCAGGTGGGGAGCCAGGGACTGGAACCAGGATCCTTATGCCAGTCCTTGCTCTTTGCACCATGTGTGCTTAACCCACTGTTAAGCCCGACTCCCTCAGATGGATTTTTAACCCTGGGCTTCACTTTGCTATCTGGAACACAAGGGGGTTGGATTTGATCTGGCTGCAGAGCTGTGATTCCACTGTATAAATTCAGTGCTGATATACTAGCTGGTAAAAAGCACTCCTCCTGTGGTGTCCTAGAGCTGCTATAAAACAACTAACCACTGATCATAAGGTTCAAAAGAAGTATAACAGAGCCAAAGAGATGATATAGTGATTTACACAACAGACATTCATGCCTGAGGCTCTGTGATCCCAGGTTCAAGCTCTGCACTACCATAAACCAGATTTGAATTGTGTTCTGATAAAACAAACAAACCTGAATGTACTATATCACTGTCCTACAAAGTCAGCCCTGCCACACCCCCTATATAGGCACTGGAGCAGAAGTAACATGTGTGATTTCCTAAAGAGTGAGTGTGTGGTTTCCTAGAGTTGAGTTTGTGATTTACTAAGTCTCTGTCCCATTTATGGTGAAAGTAAGAAGCACCTGGGTCATTGGGTGACTTGGAGGAGTAGAGCCCCCTGCTGATGGATGCTGGACATGCAGCATGACTGAGAAGCTAGTTCACTGAAATTTCCAGCTTACTTGTTTTTTCAGCATGCACCACTCTCTCCTAACTGATATTTATGTCTTACTTCTCTGGCTTCTGAATTCAGTATAGCTCCTGACACATAATGGGCCCTCAATAATTGCTGAATGAAGGAAGAAAAGAAGAAAGGAAGAAAGAAAGAAAGAATGAATGAATACAAGCTTCTACCTTCAAAAGGATTAGTTATGTGAGACAATGAAGCAGGAATGAGGTGAGGGGTGGGATGGAGATAGTGCTGAGCAGGGGCAAGTGGTGGTACACCTAGTTAAGTGCTCATAGTGTTCAAGGACATGAGTTCAAGCCCCTGGTCACTGCCTGCAGGGGAAAAGTTTCACTAGTGGTGAAGTAGGAGTGCAGTTATCTCTCACTCCCTCTCTACCATCCCCTCCTCTCTCAATTTCTCTCTGTCTCTATCCAATAATATAAATAAATAAAATATTTAAAAGAGGGAGAGGGAGAGGGAGAGGGAGAGAGAGAGAGAGAGAGAGAGAGAGAGCTATCTAAGCATAAATTGGATGCAGAATAGATGGCCTTTCTCCCAACTAGAATGCTGGTACTTGTGCAATACTGGCTGATGAGAAGGATTACAGTTTCAAAATATCATGCTTGGGATGTTGATTTTTTAGCAGTGGCTTGGTAGTTGAAAACATTTTTTTTTTTAGTTTAGTGATTTAATAGTGGTTCATAAGATTGTCAAATTACAGGGACATCATTCCATACCACACATACCACCAAAGTTCTCTTCCCCCACCCCACCTCGATGCCTCCCCACCCCCCACCATGAGTTTGAGCTCGTTTAGTTAGTGGTCAGAAGTTTTGTGGTGAGAGTTTGAGTCTCTAAGATCAGCTCTCTCATTTCTAGGCAAAGAAACCAGTTTTGTGCATCCTTAAGACCATTTGGAGACTCAGTGCCAGGATCCTGCTCTCTCTAGGTCTGCACAGTTCCAGGGTGTGGCTTGTCCACTTCAGATAGGCTTGTAAAAGAACAAGGTTGATCAGCAAAAACTCATGTTGATTGGCCTTCCTTTGAATCTGAACCAATTAAATATAAGAGTCACAAGACAACTGCCTTCTCCAGAGCCCTCTGGCCCCCATTCAGATATGTGTGCATGGAACAGACTCAAATGAGGGCCCGCATGCTGAGTGTACATCTTCCAACCCTGCACGCCACTTGCCCGCAATCGATATTGCCGGTGTTTGTGTGAGAGTCTTGGCGGTAGAAACAAGGAGGCAGGTGGATAATTTTCCAGTGGGGGAGGCAAGCAGGCTTACCAAGTATCTGTTACTTGGGGAGAGATGAAAGAGGAATCAGCAGGCCCTTTTCAAAGCTGAAAACAGTGCATGGCCCGATCACTTGGATGGTCAGCCAGCTGGGCAACTGGAATTTCCTCCTCTGCGTTTGACCCGACCAGGAAAGTTTCTCTGGGCTGCCTGCATTAATCACTTGTTAATGATTGATGCAGAGGATGTGTGTGTGTAGGGTAGGTAGCCCTTTGTGTCACCAAAGAAAAGGCAGGCACAGGGGCCTGGCTTTGGAGTTGATGACTACCCCAGCACTTGTTCTATGCAAAGGCAGGATTTTGAAACATTTATGTTGGCTGAGCTGGAGCAGGGCTATACAACAGCAGTGCAATCTTGTCAGGTGCTCGCCTTCCTTTGTTCTTTCACTCAGACATTAAAAATACAGCAGGCTAAAAGGAGAAAATAAATTTCAAAGATCCTGCTAGATGTCAGGCCCAAAGAGAAAGTGAGACGTGGGGCGAGTTTGCTAAAGAGAAAAAGTAGGGACTCTACGGAGAAGGAGACTTAACTCTGTCTTGGCTTCTTACTCCTTCTTTGGGGGGTTTCTTGTACAAAATCCTGGTGCCACATGCTGCACTCATGAAAGGACTATTCTCTGTGCTCTTGGCTGGGCTAAGCAAAAAGTTTCCCATTGCAGTGTGGTTTAGATCCTCAGAAGCCAGCCACTGATTTATTGATTATACTGTAAACATGTAAAGGTGTTTAAACCACCAATGTGTACCTTTTCACATATGTGTTGCCCATGTATGTGCTCACCAACTGAAGAGTTGGCCTTCCTGATCCCTGACCTCTGCACCCACTGAGCCAATCAGCTGCTGATGGAAAATCTGTGCTATGTCCTAAGGTCCTATGAGATTGACCTCTGTGCTGAAAAAATGCAGACTTTTATTTGTGCCTCTATTCCCCAAACAACCCAGCACTATCACTGATGCCATAAGTTAGGCATTATAAATGCTAGGCACTCTAAGTGTTTGGCATTATAACTAATCTAGAGAGGATTTAAAGTAGGTGAGAAGATGTACTTACTGAGCCTTTTTCCATAAGAGATTTGAGCACCTGCAGAGTTTAGTGTCTACAGGGGTCTTAGAGCCAATCCTCAGCAGATAAGAAGGGATGAGTGAATGTCCATGAAACCCCTACTTGCATCAATGAACAGAACACATTCTTTGAACACCTTGCAGCCAAGGATCAAAGTGATTATTCTGAATCTCTCTTCCACTACAGGTCATATTTCTACACACTCTATAGTGACCAGTAACCAGGGTGGTGATACAATGTGTCTTCCAGAGGTCAGGTGGTGGCCTACCCAGTAGAGTGCACATATTACCATGGATGAAGACCTGGCTTCAAGTGCCTGGTCTCCACCTCCAGTGGGTAGGGAAGCTTCACATGCAGTGGAGTAGTGTTGCAGGTACATTTCCTTCTCTCTCTCTCTCTCTCTCTCTCTTTCTCACTCTCTGTGTCTCTCTTTCTCTGTCTCTCTGTCTCTCTCTCTCTCTCTCCCTCTATTTCTTTCTGTCTCTTGCCCTGTATTAAAAAAAATGGCTACTGGGAGCAGTGGAGTTGTACAGGTAGTAAGGCCCAGATGTAGCATCAGTATCATCTGGGAACTAGATCACAGGCTTTACCATTGACTTACTGAATCAGATTACCTAGGAGGGCTTCATCAACCTGTATTTTAACAAATTCCTCCTAGGGATCACTGATGCCCTGATCTTTGGACTCCTGAGGTCTCCTGCCTGAAGACCGGTACTGTCTAGATCTCAGAGCTCCTTGCAATTTCTCATATTTTTTCTTTGTCTAATGAGATTGAAAATAAGTGAGGAGATGACATGAAAACCCCAGGTCTCCTGCCTCCCTGCTTTCCCCGTGGGCTCCCTTTCTGTTTGTGCAGCTGTTAAAATCATCGAAGCAGTTGTTCATGAATATTTCAGGGCCTCTGACAAATCCTGAGCCTGATTAACAGGGCACAGAGGCAGGGACCCCAGAACCTGCAAACCCTATATCCTGTTGCTAATAGAATGGTTACTTATTCATTGAATCCTTGTGGAACCCCTAAATCTGGAAGGTAGAGGCTTGGTCAATATGGAAACCAAGTCTAATGGGAGACAGAGGTTAAGGCTGGCCTTTTCCATGCTGAGAAATATTAGAGAGAGTGATGGGGCCAAGCCCTGACTCCATAATTTAAATGGAGTTTGTTATGTGGTGATAACTAACAGGAAAGAATTAAATTAAGGGAGAAGCAAAAGAAGTCTATCAGTCAAAGTTCAATCAAAGGAACAGAACCAGTAGGAAATCTGTACTGAGAGGTTTACTGCATGAAATTGGCTTACTTGAAGGTGGAACTGAAATAGGTTGCTGGGTAGGACATACAAAGCCACTCAGGTAAGGGCTAAAGCTATTGTTTACAGACAGAATGTCTCTTCTTCTGGTGGCCAAGTCAAGTCGTGGTGCATCTGTTTGAATGCACATGTTACAATGTGCAAGGACCCAAGTTCAAGCCCCCAGGCCCCACCTGAGGGGGGAAGCTTCACTGGTGTTGAAGCAGTGCTGTAGGTGTCTCTCTTTCCTTCTTTTTCTCCTCCCTACGTCCTCAATTTCTTTCTGTCCTGTCAAATAAAAAATAATAATTTTTAAAAACAATCTTCTCCTCTTCTGAGAAGTTCTGCTCTACTTTTTTAGGTCACCCACCTTATTGATTTACTCCCTTCCCAGGTTATTTAGGGCCAATTCACTTCCTTAAAGTGAACTCTAATCACATCTACAATGTACCTTTACTTAATAGCTTGGTTAGCATTTAAAAAACTTGGGACTCTAGTTTACCCAAATTGACACATATAAATAGAACATGACAGAGGAGCAGGGATTTAGAACTAATGGGAGCATCACAACAAAACAATTATAAACTGTTCTGGAAATCCAGGGGACAGAAGGAAATGGCATGTTCTTTTTGGGAGTCATATTTTGGGAGAACATGCCCAATCATTTTTTACCTCAAGTCATTTATACTCTACGTTATAATTCCTGAGTTTCTATGATATCTTCAAATCCATTCCCCAAATCACAAGGCTCTTCTTCACTGCCCCCACCTCATTATGTATGTGCCTGTGCGTGTGTGTGTGTGTGTGTGTGTGTGCACGTTTGTGTGTGTGTGTGCCCGTCTGTGTGTGTGTGTGTGTGTGTGTGTGCCTGTGCGTGTGTGTGTGTGTGTGTGTGTTTGTACACTGAGAGGTCGCACAGCCCTGTATTTCTTGTTTTTGGATATGTCCACAATTGAAATAAGTGCTGTGAATATACCTGGCAGTTTGTTGGAGTTTTCTCTTATAGCTGACTGATATCTAAACAACTTACCCAGTATTTTAATGATTTTCATTTTTATAAGTGATTATTTAGTGTATCATTTATTATATATATTAGTCACACCAATGTGTATACATATATGTAGCATCTATTACATATCTGTAAACACACACATATATATCCTTAGTATTGAAAATACTGGGTTCCAACAATATTGAACTATTTACTATTTTCCTTGTTCCAAAATACACAGAACACACAGTGTATTTCTAAATTTACTACAGTGATACTCCTATGAACAAAAGACTTTCTTTAGACTATTGATATATCCCACTAAAAGTGGATAGAATTGTTATTTGTGTGAGACAGTGGCTCTACTACCATTATGATATACAGTCAGCTCTCTGCTCCATTTAGTTCCTCATCCTTATACTTAAGACAGCACAATACACGCATTACATTTTTTTAAGTGAGGTAAAAGTGCACAGAACATCCATCTTAACCACCGTAAACATAGCATTCAGTAGAGTTAAGTGTTTTTTTTTCTACTTTACTGGGGGGGGGGAGAGTTAATAATTGACAGTAGGGGAGTTGGGCGGTAGCGCATCTGGTTAAGCACACATGGTGTGAAGCAAGGACTAGCGGTTTGAGCCCCCGGCTCCCCACCTGCAGCAGAGTTGCTTCACAGGTGGTGAAGCAGGTCTGCAGGTGTCTATCTTTCTCCCCCCTTCTCTGTCTTCCCCTCCTCTCTCCATTTCTCTTTGTCCTATCTAACAACAATAATAAATACCACAACAATAAAGTTGTTGATGCATGGATTCAACTTCTCAGCTCCCTATGATAGGTTATCTGCAAGACACTCATTCCCCCAATGTAAGTCCCTTCACATTATCTTGCACCAGAGCCCCAGTATCCCTCCATCCTCCCTGCCCACTCCCCCAGTCTTTTGCTTTGGTGCAATACACCACACCCAAATGTCAAACATTTTCACAGTATTGTGCTACAACTTCTAGAATGTCTTCATCTTGTCAAACTAAAGCACATTACTCATTAAACAACAGTTCTTCGTTAATTTCCCTACTCTCTCAACTCCTAGCAATCAGCATACCTTGTTTCTATGAACTGGACTTTAAATACTGTATCTAAATGGAATCTTGCAGTGTTAATTTTTTTAGGGCTAATTATTTAATTCAGAATAATGTCATCACACTTATAAATATTTTTTAATTTTTTAAATTTTATTTACTAGAACAGAGAAATTGAGTGGGAAGGGGGTAAAGGAGAGAGGAACAGAGAAACGCTTGTACCACTGCTTCACAGCTCAAGAAGCTTTTGTATAGTAATTAAAAAAAAATAACTTTACATGATTTTGGTTGGGGGTTAACAAACAGGAAGTTTATTTCATAGTGGGTTATTTAGGTGCAGCAAAATAGGCAAATGGGGCAAAGACTGGCTAGTTATGATGACTGGAGCCATGAGTTTGTGCTAATTACCAATAATTGGTTCAGGTCCAAGGGGAAGCAGTATGGTGAGTCCTAGGGAGGAGGGGAGCAGGCGCCAGGTGCACAGCAACAGAGAGAGCATAAGAACAGAGACTGACTTTCACCAGACACTCTGTCAAATAACTTTCTATAAACCCTATACACTCAAACCTTGTGTGTTTGTGTTAAGTCGATAGTATGCTCATCAGGCTGAAATCAGCAGTATGCTAACTATGTTCATGTCCCAACAATTTCCCCTGCAGGTGGGGACCAGGGGCTTGAACTTGGGCCCTTGCACGTAGTAACCAACATGTGTATTCAACGAGGTGCACCACTACCCAGCCCATAAATATTTTCATTTATATTTTCCTTTGCTACTTAACAATATTTGCTGGAGGACACTTATATTAGTTAAAACAGATCTCTCATTATTCATTTTTGTGGCTGCATAGTACTCTGCTGTACAGGTATATAATAATTTATTCAACCAGTCATTGGCAAATGGTTATTTTACTGTGGCCAAAATAATGTGTTGCAGGGAATACCTTCTTCCATATGTTGTAACTGGAAAATCCCTACACATGGAATGTTTATAGCAAATAATAGGGGCATATGTAATTTGGTTAGTGTCAAGTCCCTTTCATAGGATTCACACCTTCTTGCACTCCCCCAGCTGTCCTGGCGAGTTCCTGCTTCTTTATAGCATTGCCAATAAAATGTGTTGCTTGAGTGCCTGAATTTTTGCCAAAGTGGCAGATGAAAAACAGTCTAGGTCAATTAGTATTTCTAATAGTATGAGCCCAACTGAGCATCTTTTCATGTACTTAAAGACCACTTGTGTATGTCTTATTGTGAAAAGCAAAACAAATTTGTCCTTTTGGGGGGAGGAAGTCATCTCTCCCTCAAATTTTAAAGCAGAGGTTATACTTTCAGTAGTTATGCTTGCTATGAGTTGATGAAAGCATAAAGAAAGTCAGTATTGATTTTTTCTGTTTCTTTTTCCTGTCCAGCAATCCAGCCCACCTCCTTCCCCCATTCCTACAGACACCATAATCTCCCTTTTAGGAAAGGTTCCAATGGATGAGGACTGGTTAAATGAGCAGAGTTAACTTCTCCCCATGCTAATCAGGTATAACTACCACAGATAGACCTAGGGGTCAGTTATTTGGCTCTGGCTCTGAACCTTGTGAAGCTGACTCTATAATTCAGAGGGGTCTTATTTATTTATTTATTTATTTATAAAAAGGTGTTGTTTTATCCGGGCTGGCTTCATGGGTGGGTAACAGAGACGACCAGAGACACGCGGCTGGGCCGGGAAGCTGTATTTCTTTATTCACGAACAACGATTCATAAACTAACTCAAACTAATCAACAAACAGAACTCTCCTGCATCCTTCTCACATGGCGGCGCCAAGAAGTCTCTAACTCTGTCGGGGTTCTTTGGGGCGGGGACTAGCGGGCCCCCGAAACTACCAGGACTAAACCAATTTTCCTGGCAGGGGGAGAGCTAGACCAAACCATTGTAAAGCACACAACAAAAAGGAAACATTGCCTAATCATAGGATAAGAGGGGTACAACTTCACACAATTCCCACCACCAGAACTCTGTATCCTATCCCTTCTCCTGATAGCTTTCCTATTCTTTAACCCTCTGGGAGTATGGACCCAAGGTTCCTGTGGGATGCAGAAGGTTGAAGGTCTGGCTTCTGTAATTGCTTCCCCATTGGGCATGGGTGTTGACAGGTTGATCCATACTCCCAGCCTGTCTTTCTCTTTCCCTAGTGGGGAAGATCTCTGGGGAAGCAGAGCTCCAGGACACATTGTTGGGACTGTCTGTCCAGGGAAGCCTGGTTGGCATCATGCTAGATCTGGAACTTGGTGGTTGAAAAGAGAGTTAACATACAAAGCCAAATTGTTGAGCAATCATGGACCTAAAGACTGGAATAGTGCAAATGAAGAAGGGGGAGGGGGGTCAGAGGGATCGTTTATCACAAGGCACACCAGTGGTGAAGCTGTTCTATCAACTTTTCCAGGAAGTCCTGCTCTCATTTTGTGGTGACTTTTCCTGAGATTGTAGGGTTCCTGCTGGTTCTGAATCCACTATTTCTGACTCTGGCTGTGTCTCTTAAGTTCTAACATTCTTCTGGGCAACGAATAGCCTCTATCTCCTCTCTCCAGAAAGAGTTTATGTTGTGAATCCTCTATAAACTAGGTTGATAATTTCACGGGGTTGTCATAAGGGATCTTGCCCAAATATTGTTCTAGGGAGCAGGTATACAGTTGGGAACAAAGTAGAAAGATCCCTGCCTTACTGGAGTTTGTATTCCAGCAAAAGGAGATGAAAAAGAGGAATGATAAAGAGGGTAGGTGGTACACTGAGATGTGGTTAGGGTTCAGGAGAAAAATGAAACACAGATAAAGAACAGGGTGTGCATGGAGGTGGGAAGCAAATTTAAACAAGGTGATAGGTAAGACCATTCTAAGAAGCCAACAGTGAGTACAGATTTGTAAGAGTTTAACACACAAACCAGGCTAGACAATATGGAGGGAAAAGTTTCCAGACATAAGGAACAGGTAATACAGAGGAGCTGAAATCCCAGCAGGTAAACAGCAGGGGTACAGGGGCAGACTCTATAGGGTCTTTTAAGTCATTATAAAAAATTAGGGGGTGGAGAAGATAGCATAATGTTTATGCAAAGAGAATCTTGTGTGGTCTGGGAGGTGGCACAGTGGTAAAGCTTTGGACTCTAAAGCATGAGGTCCTGAGTTCAATCGCAGGCAGCACATGTGTCAGAGTGATGTCTGGTTCATTCTCTCTCCTTCTGTCTTTCTCATAAATAAATAAAATCTTAAAAAAAAAGAGAGAGAGAGAGAATCTTGTGCCCGAGGCTCTAAAATCTCAGGTTCAATTCCGTATCACCATAAGCCAGACCTGAGCAGTGCTCTGGTAAAATAAAAATAAATAAATAGATATTGGGGATTTTTCTCTCAAGGAGATTGGAGTCTAGAAAGGATTCTGAGCAGATCACTGGTGTGGTCTGACTTTTAAGAGGATCCATTTATTATCCCAACTCAAAGAAGCACAGGTGGTAGTAGGAATATCAGTAAAGAGACAAAGATTATGCCCGAAGTCCAGAACTTATGGCTCTTTAGACCGAGGTGAGAGTAGTGAGACATAGATTTGATAAAACTACATTTTAGGGTGCAGGAAATGGTTCAGTGGGTAGATCACCACCTTACCATGTGTGAAGCCCTGGGCTCAATGTCTGGCCTCATATGAAGACATCATATGTCAACACCAAAGGAAAGCCATGGACAGTGGAGCTATGCTTTGGTATCTTTCTCCTCAGCCTTAAAACAACAATTTTTGAAAATTTATTTATCATGCATACCCTAGGTCCTGGGTTCATGCTCTGGTGTCACATAAAAAAAAAAGACATTTAAAAAACTTCCCATTGGGAGTCGGGTGTAGCACAGTGGATTAAACGCATGTGGCTTGAAGCATAAGGACCTGCATAAGGATCCTGGTTCGAGCCCCCAGCTCCCTACCTGCAGGGGAGTCACTTCACAGGCAGTGGAGCAGATCTGCAGGTGTCTATCTTTCTCTCCCCCTCTCTGTCTTCCCCTTCTCTCTCCATTTCTCTGTCCTATCCAACAATGATGACATCAATAACAACAATAACTACAACAACAATAAAAAAGAAACAAGGCAACAAAAGGGGGAAATAACTAAATAAGTAAATAAACCTTCCCATCATCTTACACACTCTTTGAAGCTCATGTGTTATACTGGGGGAACCCAATAAAAATTTCAGTTGCAGGCCACAGAATAGAAGCTTTGTTGCATTCAAAGGTGAGAAGGCTCCTGAGGGCGGTTGGCCTTCAGTGCCTCAGTTGTCTCTCTGTAACAGGCAGAATATGTTATTATAATGGTGTAGTTGAGGAAGTGGAGACTTGGGGCTCCAGAGAGGGGAACCAAAACATGTAAATAAATGAAAAAAATAGCCTGTCATTATAAAAAACTAATGAGAAAGCATAAAGTAAGGCTGAGATAGGAATTGAAAGAGTAGGGAAACATAAGGAGGACTGCATTCTTATAAAAAAGTTTTATTATCTTTATTTATTGGATAGAGTCAGCCAAAAATTGAGAGGAAGCGAGGAGATAGAGAGGGAAGGAGACAGAGAGCAGCACTATTTTACCACTTATGAAGATTTCCTACTGCAGGTAGGGACTGGGAGCTTGATCCTGGGTCCTTGTACCTTGTAATATGTGTGCTCAGCCAAGTGCACTACCACCAGGGCCCCTGAGAGCTGCATTCTAAAGGAGGAGATAGAGTTAGCTACAAGCAAAATGGAATGGGAAGGAGTCATGTTCAAATGGTGGGAACAACTTGTATAAAGGTCCTGGGGCAGGAATGTTGGGTTGGAATTGAAGGAAGGAGTTTGAATTTGACTCTGAGAAGTTTCCCCTATTCCTCCCTTATTCCAAATGCATATGAATGTGCTAAGTTAGCTCCAGTTCAGTTGTTTTGTTCTTTAGGGTAGAATGTAGAGTCATTTCTTAATTGCTCTATATTTAGTTTTGTTTAAAAATCTATAATTTAAAAACCACCAAGGGCTGGGCTGGTAATTCAGTTTCCATGGTCCATTTACTCCTTAGCCTTCACTGTTGAACCAGCCCACCAAGGTGACAGCATGTGCTAGTCACAATGGAAGTATTTGCTAGCAGAACATCTGCTCCCCCAGAACTGGCCTGGATCCAGTTGCCAAAGCTCAGAGCTAATCTAAGGGCTCCTTGGTCTGGTTTCCATGAAGTTTATCTGGAGTGGGGAGAAGGCCAGCTAGAGAGATAGAGGGGGAGAGAGAGATACCAGAGCACTGTTCAGCTCTAACTTATGGTGGTGCTGGGGATTGAACTTGGGACCTCAGAGCCTCAAGCATGAAAAGTCTTTTGCATAACAATTATACTGTCTCCTCAGTCTTGAAATTCATAGTCCGAGGCAAGGCTCAGTTCCCTCATCTATAAAATGGGAACACAATCATCACTTTCCAGCCTTGTGGTTGTGAGGATGACAGTGCAGGGTATGAGTGTGGCACTGTTTCTAGAACACCGAGCCTAAACAGCAGCTCATTATCCTGGTTGGATGGATGTGGCGCAAGGCCTCTGAGTCATGATCACTTTCCTTTCTACCTCCATTTTCTTAGATTGATTGGGGGAGATTTCAGTTCCACAGAGGAAGTTCAGTGAAGCCAATGTGTTCACATCCAGATTCCCTCCTAGCACAACCCAGCACCCCAGCAAATTCACCAGCCCTCTGTGGGTAGTAGATGTACACATCATATTCAACAGGGATCCTCCTAAAGTACTAGAATGGAAATGCTGTTTATTTTTATTTTATTTTTTTATTTATAAAAAGGAAACATTGACAAAACCATAGGATAAGAGGGGAACAATTCCACACAATTCCCACCACCAGAACTCCTTATCCCATCCCCTCCCTTGATAGTTTTCCTATTCTTTAATCCTCTGGGAGTATGGACCCAGGGTCATTGTAGGATGCAGAAGGTCTATAATTACTTCCCCGATGAACATGGGCAAAATGAACATCGACCCAATTGACAGGTCGATCCATACTCCCAGCCTGCCTCTCCCTTTCTCTAGCAGGGCAGGGTTCTGGGGAAATGGAGCTCCAGGACACATTGGTGGGGTTGTCTGTCCAGGGAAGTCTTGTTGGCATCATGGTAGCATCTGGAACCTGGTGGCTGAAAAGAGAGTTAACATCTAAAGCCAAGGATGTTATTGACTAATCATGAACCTAAAGGCTGGAATAGTGCAGATGAAGAGTTGGGGGTGGTGGTGGTCTCCGTTCTGTAGATAGCTAGTAGGCATATTTTAGTTATATTCCAAAGGGCCTATGGCTATACTAGTTTTTTTTCCCCCTGAGCCTGAAATCTGATGCAGGTGAATCCTAGTTATTTATTATTTATTTACTTATTTATTTATTGTCTCTAGTTGCTGGGGCTAGGTGCTGACACTGAATCTACCACTTCTGGTAGTCTTCCTTTTCCTCAATAAGACAGAGAGAAGTTGAGAGGGAAGGGTAGATAAAGGGAGAGAAAGATAGACACCTGCAGACCTGTTTCACTGCTTATGAAGTAACCCCCTCCTGTAGTTGTGGAAATGGGGACTCAAACCAGGATCCTTGCTTGGGTCCTTGCACTTCTTACTGTGTGTGCTTAACTGGTGATCCCCTGTCTGACTCCTTATTTAATTTAATTTTTATTATTTATTAGATAAAGACAGAAATAAAGAGGGAAGGGGAAGATATAGAGTGGGTTGGAAAGAGAGAGAGAGAGAGAGAGAGAGAGAGTTGCTGTAGTGCTGCACTGATTATGAAGTTTTCCCCTGGAGGTGGTGACCAGAGGATTGAACTCAGCTCCTTGTACATGGTAATGTGAGTACTCACCCTAGTATGCCACCACCAGGCTCCGAGGAATGTTGCTTTTAATAAAAAAGCTGTTCTGAACTCAGAAAAAGGTTGCTTTCTACCATCTATGAAGTGGCTTGACAGATGGGGGAAAAACAAAACAAACAAACAAACAAACTCTCTAAACAGAGCAATAGGGAAAACTACCACAGCATAGCAAAATTTCCTTAGCTAATCTTTGCTATTGCCACTATGTACAAGGGTGAGTAAATAAGAGCTTCCATTGATTTGGCTGAAGTTCTGAGTCCCACAAGAAAGATGTCAGAATCGAACAGGTGAGAAATAATGTATTAAAAGGCAATTATTTGTTTCCTACCTCTAGTGGTTAGAAGCTGCCAGTTTCCCCTTGAATGAAACTGTTTCCTAGACTATCACTTTTTTTAAATAAAAAAAAAGAACAATAATAATGCTGGCTTGTCCACACAAGAAGACTGGCTGTGGAGGATAGTTTGACTTGTTTGCAGAGGCTGTTAAACTGTGAAGGAGGTAAACATGGTCAGCTAGGTGCAAGGAAGGTGATTATCTATTCACACAAGGCCCACCTCCAAAAAATAAATAAATAAATAACAATCCAGGAAGAGAAGCTTCAAAGCCACACTTGAAAGGTGATGGGAAGGATGGAATGCGTCAGTGGAGTGAATGAGACCATAGCAGTGCAGCCCCAATTATGGGCCTGGTGCAGGTCTGAAGAGAGAGAAGTCTTTGTATGAAACACGCAACGCAAATCAACAAATTCGCAGTGGGAGCCTGGGAGCCTCTCATCTCTTCCACCTGCCTCTCCTTGGCTCCCTGTCCGGTTGTCCTCAGGAGGATCAGAGCAGTTGCTGCTGCTTGTTGAGTGTCAGGCTCTGGAATCCTTTAGACAGTCCTATTTTCTGCTTTCAGTGAGCTTAGCTCTTGTGATGACCCCAGATTTACCTGCTATATTATTACATTTAGATTCCTGACAATTAAATTGTTCTGCTTTATTTCTTAATCATTTTCAGCCACCAAGCTGCAGATGCTACCATGATACCAACCTGACTGCCCTGGGAAGATGACCTCACCAATGTGTCCTGGAACCCCACCTGTCCAGAGCCCTCCTCTACTAGAGAAAGACAGAAACAGGCTGGGGGTATGGATCAACCTGCCATTGTCCCTGTCCAGCTGAGAAGCAATTACAGAACCCAGACCACTGACCTTTTGCACCCCATAAAGATCTTTGGTCTGTATGCCCAGAGAGATAAAGAATAGGGAAACTTCCAATGGAGGGGATGGAATACAAAATTCTGGTGGTGGGAATTATATGGGATTGTACCTCTCTTATCCCACAATCTTATTATATTGTTGATCATTATTAAATCAATAATAAAAATAGATTATGCCATAAGTTAAACAAAAAAAGAAAGAAAAAGAAAAAGAAAGAAAAATCAAGATTGAGAAACATAAAGAGGCAGCTTTGGGATTTGAATCCTGGATTCTTTTCCTCAGTTACTTCCAAGTTACCTCCTGCATTCCAACCATCAAGGAAAAAAAAAATCTGAGCCCTTTGGAACCAGGGATATAGTGTAGTGACAGAGCACATGCCTTGCATGTGTGAGGCTCTGGGTTCTAACCCTGGCATGCCTCATTCCAACATCTAAAGTTTTGAATTCTAAGCCTGACATTAAAGGCTTCAATTTTTCTTCTTCATCTTACATCTGCCAAAGGGGTCCTCTCCCTTCACTTCTTCTTTTACCATGTATATACTTTTCCATGTGTTCTGGAAAGTGTCTCTCTTCCTCTTCATGTGTCTAGTTTGGTCTTGTGCCATACTTTGCATGTGTGAGAGCCTTCCTCCTACCAGACTTCACAGAACACATCTCTATCAAGGTCCCATTTTTCTCAATTATTATGTTTGACTGAGAGGAAAAAAAAATGAATTGGCCTATTCCCATTCTTACTATTGGTAAACTTTGTGACACAGTGTTTCCCAGCATCCCTTTCCTTATTTTAATATGATGAAACTAACCATCTTTGTTTTGCTTACAGAGTTCTTTGCAGGGGGACCAGAAAATGATGAATTGAAAGCAAAGCTTTGAACATATTCAAATAAATGGAGTTATTACACACAGTTGCATGTTTTGAATTCCCCCCCTCCATTGCACACCCTCTTTCTAATGTTCTCATGAAAGTGATGTAGGAGAAAGTATTTCCCCAGTTTTTATAGATGGGAAGCCAGGAACCTATAAAGACTGAGTGACTGTCAGAGAGGAAACAGGCATTGGAACAGACTCCCTGGAGGGTTTTTAACTGCCTAACTCCTGGCTTTTTCTTTCCATGGCAGTGCTTCTTTACTAGTCTTCCTGTTCTTACTCTGAGAGGAATAAAATATTTAATAACTTAAATTCAACAGGCTTTTAGTGGGCACCAACTTTGCAACAGAAAGAGACAGGAAAAGTCCATATGGAGTCAGGGAGCTTTGTTTTATTAGTTTTAGCCTGGCAGTTAGAGTTTGGGGAGGAGTCTCCATGACACTGTGGTTGGGACCATGGACTGCCTGCCTCTTCCGCCCTTGGATTCCTGACCAGCAGAACAGTGTTGGGCTTGGTGAGTAGCTGCCCTTTGGCTCATTTGTTGAACAATACACCTGATCTCATAGGATCTGTAAGTTGCTTAGAATAATGCCTAGTATATGTAAGGACTCAGGCACTACCACTGGTCATTTGCTCAGCAAATACAGGGCATCATTTTTAGGCACCAGACATAAAAATCCCTGTTTTCATGTCATTCGAAGTGTATACATACATACCTAGCATGCTCTCATGAGCTTCTAGAGAGACAGACAATAAATACAAACACTTAAAAGTCAGGCAGTAGCGCAGCGGGTTAAGTGGAGATGGCACAAAGCACAAGGACCAGCGTAAGGATCCTGGTTCAAGTCCCTGGCTCCCCACTTGCAGGGGCGTCGCTTCATAGGTGGTGCAGCAGGTCTGCAGGTGTCTATCTTTCTCTCCCCCTCTCTGTCTTCCCCTCCTCTCTCCATTTCTCTCTGTCCTATCCAACAATGACAGCAATAATAATAACTACAAAAATAAAACAAGGGTAACAAAAGGGAATAAATAATAAATAAATAAGTTATTTGATTAGTTATTCTTAGTCATGTCATTTTATAGATTATTGTATTTTTCATTTGATTTTATTAGCAAAGAAAGTGAATACCTGGAAATCAATATTTGATTTCAGTGACTGGGCTTCTAAAGATCCCAGGCTTCTCTCTCTCTCTCTCTCTCTCTCTCTCTTGCCACCAGGGTTATGGCTGGGGCTCACTGCTGACAATACAACCCCCATTCCCAGTGGCCATTTCTCCTCCTCCTCCTCCTCTTCCTCCTCCTCCTCCTCCTCCTCTTCCTCCTCCTCCTCCTTCTTTTTTCTTTTCTCTTTTCTTCTATTGTGTTTGATAGATCAGAGAGAAATTTAGAGGGGATGGGGAGATAAAGACGGAGAGAGAAAGATAGACACTTGCAGACCTGCTTTATTGCTTATGAAGTTTATCCTCTGCAGGTGGGGAGTGAGGACTCGAACCTGTGTTCTTATGCATGGTAATGTACGTTCAACACAGTGCACCACCACCCAGTCCCCAAGATTCCAGTTTTGTATCAGCATCTCCTTGTTGATTCATTGCTGGAAGGCAACTGGCCAAAAGATAATTCTGCTGCAGCCTAGAACTAAGACAGTTTGGGTTTTGGACTCTAGAGGATATAAACTCAGGGTTTGCTTAAACCAGGCTTTGCAAACTCAAATGCTTACTGAGATGAGGTGATAGTATAAGTAGACAATTGGGTGGAATAGAAATTGGGAGATTTTTGCCACATGGAGAAATGGACCCAGTGTGGCTTGACTTTCTGATTGATTTATTTAATTATTTTTACACTGGGGGTGTTCAGAATTTTTGTATAAAACTTCCTGAGTTTTTTGTTTGCTTAGTGGTAACAAACTGACACCCCCTCACACCCCAAAAAAGACTTGAAGTGAACTAAGTAAAGATTAAACAAAGTTCTTCCGGAGGCCAAGTTCAGCCTGAGAAACACCCGTTTGCCGTCTCTTGGTTTCAATCATTGCATGTAATTTTCAACTTTGCCTTAAACTGCCCTGCTTTTTGAAGACACTGCAATTTTCTTTCTGATTGTCTTTTCTCCCAGCATATTTGTGGCAGCAGTCTTTGTAAATAGATTTTTTGTGTGTGTGGAACCCTAAGGGTCTGGGGAGCCTGGAAAGAGTCTCTCTCTCTCTCTCTCTCCCCCCCACAGCACTTTATATTTTGGTGAGTGTGGAGTTCCTCCAACAGTGGGGGAAATAACCCAATTCCTGCTCTCCCAACTTTCATAATCACTGACTCTTTGTACTTTCCATCTTTCTGGTGATGTTTGTTTTCTTTGCATATTAATATCCCTCAGCAGAATACTTAAATCCAAGAGGGAGTGAGTGTGGGGAATGGAAGGAACATTCAGACACATTCATAGTCTGGCTGGCATAATACAGATGAAACCGAACCCCTCAGGCCTCCTCTGCTTACCCTAGACATCTAGGAGACTTTGGCTCTTTGTTTTCCAAAGATTACAGGATTAGAATCAACTAGTCACCCTGTCCCAGAATATAATCAGTTGCATGGCTGAGCTGAGCTCAATTCTGTACCAATGGTGAGTGACTGACAGAGCAATTGGGGCCAGGCCTATATGTAAGTATTTATTGCTGTGTTCTCAAAGCTAACTCAGGCAGCTTCAAATCTTCACAAGCTTTCCAGGACTTCAGATTCTAGCCTTCACTAAATGGAATGAGGGGTGATAAATTTGTGTGTATGTGTGTGTGTGTATATGTCTATATCACTCATTTTTTTCTATTTATTTATTTATTTATTTATTTGTGAAAGGAGACATTAATAAAACCATAGAATAAGAGGGGTACAATTCCGCACAATTCCCATAACTCGATCTCCATATCCCATTCCCTCCCCTGATAGCTTTCACATTCTCTATCTCTCTGGGAGTATGGATCCAGGGTCGTTGTGGGTTGCAGAGGGTGGAAGGTCTGGCTTTTGTAATTGCTTCCCCTATGAACATAGGCGTTGACTGGTCGATCCATACTCCCAGTCTGCCTCTCTCTTTCCCTAGTAGGATGGGGCTCTGAGGAAGTGGAGCTCCAGTACACATTGATGGGGTCTTCTGTCCAGGGAAGTCTGGTCAGCATCTTGCTGGCATCAGAACCTGGTGGCTGAAAAGAGAGTTAACATACAAAACCAAACAAATTGTTGAACAATCATGGACCCAAAGACTGGAATAGTGCAGATGAAGTGTTGGGGGGTATTCCCTGCATGCTTTTGTGTACTTCTGCTTTCAGGTATATATTTTTCCCCTAATTTATGGGCACGGGTGAACCTATGCTCTATCTCAGGGGACCTGGACTATATCTAGGTTTGGGGACTTCATTGGGGAGTGGAACACCTGGAACAGAATTAGAGAATACTATGAAAGGGAAGGTCTCACCCGAGTGATGAAGCTGAAGGGTTGTTCCACACCTGAAGTCTCTGGTCACAGTCTGAAGTGAAGCATGCTGGGGTGGCACTCGTTGGGTTGATTGGGTTGCGATCCACGGATGCAATATTATTTGATTTGAATTGAGAGCAGCATGCAGAAAAGTGGGCCCCACACTAAGGTTCCAGGACTGGGGGAAATATAGGCTCTATAGTGGAAATGTGAGGTTCCTGTTGTCTTATGGTTCAAAAAGACAATTGTTATCGTCACATTGTTTGGTGATAGGGTTAACTTTGGAAAGTCCCATTGATAGGGTTTGGGGTATAATACCCAGCATCTTGAATAACAAATTTTGTGTGTGTGTGTGTGTGTGTGTTTACATCACTCTTTCATTTAAAAAACATTTTATTAGTGATTTAAGAATGGTTTTCAATTTTTTTTTTTTTTTTTTTTTTTTTTGCGGCCAGGGTTATTGCCGTGTCTCGGTGCCTGCACCATGAATCCGCTGCTCCAGGAGGCCATTTTTTTTCCCTTTTGTTACACTGGTTGTTTTACCATTGTTGTGGATATTATTATCGTTGTTATTGATATCATTGTTGTTGGATAGGACAGAGAGAAATGGAGAGAAGAGGGGAAGACAGTTAGGGGGAGAGAAAGATAGACACCTGCAGACCTGCTTCACTGCCTGTGAAGTTTCTCCCCAGCAGGTGGGGAGCCGGGGGCTTGAACCGGTATCCTTACGCTGGTCCTTGCGCTTTGTGCCACATGTGCTTAACCCACTGCGCTACTGCCCGACCCCTGGTTTTCAAAATTTTAAGATTAAAATGCTGGGTGGAGGAGATTGCATAGTAGTTATGCAAACAGATTTTCATGTCTGAGGCTCCCAGGTCCCAGGTTCAATCCCCTGTGCCACCATAAACCAGAGCTGAACCAAAAAAAAAAAAAAAAGAGAGAGAGAGAGATAGAGAGAAAGAAACAAAGATTAAAAGATTATAAGGGCAAAGTTTCACATTGCATCTACCATCAAAGTTCTGTACAACTCCCTTAACCACTGCAGTTCTCACACAAAGTCTGAGTTTTACCTTTTTTTTTTTTTGCAAGCTCATGTGCTTTAATTATCTATATTCCACACATGAGTAAAACTATCTGCAGCTATTTTTGACCTCTTCACTTATTTCACCAAACATCCATAACTTGGCTTTTGTGAGTAATTTAACCACGACCATTTTGGTAGATATGTCTCTTTGAATTAGTGTTTTCATATCCCTTGGATGTATATGTAGGAATGATGCTGCTGGATTATAAAGTATTTCCATTGTTTGAAGAGTCTCCATACTGGTTTCCATGAGATCAGTGCCCATTTTTCAAAGCAGCCCCCAAGCAGACTCATAAGACAAGGTGGTGGTTCTGACAGTGGATATATATCATAATCATCTGGAGGACTTTAAAATAGGCTTTAAAATAGGAGGGCTTTAAAATAGGCTTCTAGCAATCGGGAAATAGCTCTTCAGATCTGCTTATAGAGCACAGAACTTCCTTCCTGAGGCTCCTGGTTTGATCCCTGAAGCCACATGGTCCAGGAATTAGCTCAAACCTCTCTGTCTCTCTTTCTGTAAAAAAAAATTATATATATATATTTATATTTATATTACTTATGAGAGAAAGAAAGAAGTAGAGGGAGTCAGGCGGTAGTGCAGCAGGTTAAGTGCACGTGGTGCGAAGCACACAGACCATCTTAAGGATCCCGGTTTGAGCCGCTGGCTCCCCACCTGCAGGGGAGTCGCTTCACAGGCAGTGAAGCAGGTCTGCAGGTGTCTATCTTTCTCTCCCCCTCTTTGTCTTTCCCTCCTCTCTCCATTTCTCTCTGTCCTATCCAACAATGACGACAACAAGAATAACTACAACAATAAAACAACAAGGACAACAAAAGGGAATAAATAAATAAATATTTAAAAAAGAAAGAAAGAAAGAGAGTGCCATTCTAGCACATGTAATGCCAGGAATTAAACTTGGTACCTTTATACTTCTAATTACACTATTTCATACACTGCTCCCCCTCTTGGGCTGTGGCTTCTCTCTCCATATGAAAGTCGGTCTGTCTCACTTAAAATAAGTAAATCTATCTATCTATATATTTAATAATTTTTAAATTTTATTTATTTGTTTTCCCTTTTGTTGCCCTTGTTCTAGTTATTATTGTTGTCGTTGTTGGATAGGGCAGAGAGAAATGGAGAGAGGAGGGGAAGACAGAAAGGGGGAGAGAAAGATAGACACCTGCAGACCTGCTTCACTGCCTGTGAAGCGACTCCCCTGCTGGTGGGTAGTCAGGGGTTTGAACTGGGATTCTTACACTGGTCCTTATGCTTCGCAAAAATAAGTAAACCTTAACAAACAAACAAAACACAGGTTGCCAGCACCCTTTGAGAACCACTGTTGTAAGGAATTGGTCACCAGATTAAATTTAAAAATAAATAAATAAAAATTTTTAAAAGGGAAATGCTTGCCCTCATGCTCTCTATATCTTTTAATGGCATTTTGTTAGTTCTAATAGAAATCAGACCAGGAAAATTGAGTTCCAGCCCCAATCTAGTGGCACTGACACTGTGTCCTTGGGAAAGGCACTCATCTTCTCTCAGGTTTCCCACCTGTAAGTGTACAGTAATTAAAGCCTTGCTTCCTCCACAGAGGCATAGAAAGACCCCAGTGATGTTGGGTGTGCACAATTTCAAGTTCCCTTCATGTAGCATGAGGGATTCTTACAAAATGTGGGGTCCTATGAGTTGCTCTTGTCTCTCCCACACACACCTCTTCAATTTCAGCTTCATTTTATTGAGGAAATGTTGATTTAGAGGACTGAAGAGGTGATTGGGGGGTGGGGTTGGAGCTAAGGCCCTATGTTCTTGTTTTTTCACTCTGGTGAAACTTCTGCTGTGACTATTTTAAAATAAAAGGCTCTAGGAATCTGAGATTAAACCTTTTTTTTAATGTGTGTGAACAGGTTAATCCTTTCTGAGAGAAAAAATTATAAGTTCTTCAGACTTCCAGTCTGAGTCTTACTGCAATTAGTGATACGCTCATCTAATCTCAACTGCATGCTCTTCACAGAATACTTTTCTGTTAATATTGGGGATCTATTTAAAACACTTTATTAATTTTTAAAGACTCATTTATTAACCGAGAGAGAGAAAGAAAATCAGAGCATTATTCTGGTACATATGATACTAGGGATTAAACGTAAGTTTCATGCTTGTAAATGCAACACTTTATTCACTGTGCCATCTCCCAAGCTGATAAAATGTTTTATTAAAAAAATAATTTAAAAGAATGTTGACTCTAAAAGCAGTGTGTTACCAAGGAAAAAGCTTAATTAGGCCAAGCTACAAGCAGATGGGAAAGTCATGAAGAGTGGTTCACTTCAAAATTGTGGGGATCATCAGATTTCAAGTTTTTTCCTGATAACAGACAATTTTTTTCCCCTGCTAATCTAGCCCTCCACATTGGGAAAGACTCAAACAATGTTTTCAAGTTGCCTAAACTTACTGCAATATCAAGCTTCGAGGCAGGGCTGAACTGGCAGCTGAGTATCTCACAAACTGAGAAGGGGCTTCATAGGACAATGACAGAAATGAAGATGGTATCCTGGAGCTATTGGATAAACTGAATGCTCCACCTGCATAATGCTAAGCTAAGAGATACTACAGAGGGAGTCGGCAGTAGCACAGCAGGGTAAGAGCAGGTGGCGCAAGGACCTGCGTAAGAATCCCAGTTCCAGCCACCCCGGCTCCCCACCTGCAGGGAAGTTGCTTCACAGGAAGTGAAGCAGGTCTGCAGGCGTCTCTTTTTCTCTCCCCTACTCTCTCTGTCTTCCCCTCCTCTCTCTATTTCTCTCTGTCCTATCCAACAACAAAGATATCAATAACAACAATAGTAACTACAGCAATAAAACAATAATGACAACAAAAGGGAATAAATAAATAAAATAAATATTAAAAGAGAGACACTCAGAGTGTTTGTTATCCTATTATAAGTTTGCATCTAGGTTGTGTTTCACTATCCAACTGACTGCAGTACTGATGCCTAATATGAATGGTCTGGAAAAAAACAACTAAAGTGAAGATAACTATATGGATTTTTTTTTAATTGTTTGTTTTATGGAAACTGGGTCTTGTGTTTGAGCAGTTTCACTACTCTGAGCTGAGCAGTGTTCTGATCTTACTCTCTGTGTATTTACCTCTCTCATTAAAATAAATAAATAAAATATTTTTTAAAAGAACCTGACTCTGGGTGGGGAGATGCATAATTGTTCTACAAAAGACTTTATTGCCTGAGGCTCCAAAAGTCCCAGGTTCAATCCCCTGCAACCACCATAAGTCAAAGTTGAGCAGTGCTAAGGTAAAAATAAAATCAAATAATTAATTTGATTACTCTGATGATTTCTTTCTATAACTTTCTTTCATTAGGAATGTGTGAATAAATCCAAGTCTTTGCTTTAGTGGTCATTCTGTGAATATTTGAGGTTATTTGTCATGTCTTCCAGAAACCTGTTTTCTTCCCTGGGACAGTCTTCTACAGCCTGTAATTCACAGTCTGACTCTCTCTTCACTTAATCTCTTTACTCACGTTTATCTGTATCCCTATTAGAAGTATGATGCCTCAAATTAAAGGCAACTTTCCTGTGGTCTAAAGAAAATGATTATGTCCTTGATCCTCTAGACTTAATTCATCCTAAGATCACATTGACTGCTTTCAGGATGAATCATTTATGGCTTCTTTGGTTGTAAGCTATAAAAATTCAAGTTAACCAGCTTAAATAACTGAGGGAATTTATTAGTTCATATAGTCACAAAATTAGGACTAGGACTTTAGGTATGTCTAGATCCAGGGCGGGCATCAGGCAACATCAGCTCAGATAGGTAAGTCTGTAGTCATGTGCTGAGTTTTCTGACTCTTGGCTCCATTCCCAGACAAGATAAATGCTAACCATGCCTTCTTAGTTTGTCTGGGGTACCGTAGCAAAATGTCACAGACTTGGCAGCTTATAAACAACAGAAATTTATTCCTCACAGTTACGGAGGCTTTAAGTCAAGGAACAGAGTGTAAGTATGATAGACAGATGCACCTTTTCGATGTCCCAGACTTTTCATTCTGTCCTCTCCTAGGGGCAGAGGGTGGGATCTTTCTGGAGCCTTGTCTACATGACACTAATCCTATTCATAAGTGTTCCACTTCATGGTTAAACTATCCCACAAAGATTCTCATCTTCTAGTATCAACATCTGTAAGGATTAGGATTCCAACATATGAGTTGTAGAAGAGGTCATTCAGACCATAGCTCGTATCAAGCTTGCATTTTCAAAGTCCCAAGTATCTTTATCAGTTGGCTGCCATAACAAAGTACTACCAACTAAGTAAGTGGCCCAAAAAACAGAAACTAATTGTCTCATGATTCTAAAGATGACAGAATTCTGAGATCAAAGTGTTTCCAGGATTGGTTTCTTCTCAGGGTTGATCTGAGAAGGAACAACTGAGAAGAAGATCTGTTCCATGTCTTTCCCCTAGCATCTGGTGGTTTGATGAAAATCTTTGGTATTTCTTATCTTGAAAAAGGATCACCCCAAAGGCATTTTCCTGGTATGCATGTTTCTGTGTCCACATTTCCTCTTTTTATGAGAACACTAGCCATATTGAATCAGGGTCCATCTTTTTCCAGTGTGACCTGGTGATAAGTAATCCCATCTGCATCAGTTCTATGCACAAATAAATTCACATTCTGGGGTGTCAGGATTTAGACTGTCAATATCTGGGGGTGGGAGGAGCAGTTCAACCCATAACAACTTCTTTCTAATAGTATTATCAAGAGCTCCTGTGGGTACCTTTCATAGACTCCAATGAATCACATAACCACTCCTGAGTTACTCATGTCAGTGAATATTTGTAAAACCAAGACAACCCAAACCACAAGGACTGATAGTTGGGGATGGGAATCTCTCTAGAGCAAAATGAAGAGCTTAAATGGATTTCAACTACATAAAACCTGTAGAAATCTTCCACATAAGAGAAACTGAGTCTATCAGCACTCAAGGCTCATGACCTGGAAAACAGCTGAGAAATACAGAACTTTAAGGTCAGAATTGATTCTAGATCATTAAAAATAAATCATTTGTGTGTTGCCTTGGACCAAAAAGGGAAGCTGCCAAACCATTTTTGGTTCTTACAAGACATCATGGAAGCTGCTTCTGCTCTCAGGAGCTTTGTGTTTTGCATTCATTTCTTTTCATATGGGAAGATTAAAACAACAGCTTCTGGTTATCATCCACATGTTATTGATTAAAATCCTTGCCCAAAGATCTTCCATCTCACTTTTCAGTGTGGCGTGATTTACTTTTCTTTTTACTCCCTGTAACATATGATTAATGCTGATCTTGGAAGTCCCAGTGAGATGAAGCCGGGTGTCAGGTACGATTTGTCAGCTTGGAAGTATAGATTATTTCATGTTTCTCGAACTTTGTGGCCAAGGGAACACAGCTCTTGATTGTTAAATCCATCCACACTTTCCCCTGGGCTATGAAATGCCAGAAACATTAAATAGCCCACTTAATACATAACCTCATTCTGTATGCTTGACTATTTTGTTTTTAATTTTTCTTCCCTTTCCCGGCTGCTCACATGAAATGGGATCAAAGAAAAAAATTATCCTCACTGGATTTTGTTAAAATATTAATAGGTTAGGGTTGACTGGCTAAATTGAATATCTTTGCTGATCTCACTTGCATGTTTAACTTGTGCTTAGGAAAATATGTTTCCTAGGTGATAACCTTTTATGTACCAGCCTGACTTCATTGAAATGCATAGAGATAAAAATATGTCACGCTCAGCGGCTATGCTATTCTTGTGTGGCACAGTGATTATTCAGATGGTAATTGACCCCCACCTGTAGACAGCTCTGATTCTGTAGTCAATCATTTCATTTGATGTTAAAATATGTGAAAGTACAATTATATAATTTACATTACAAATCATGCTGAATGCCAGGGGTCTTTGAACCGCTGACAGATGCAAAGGAATCGGGGGCTGGGGGGGAGAGAACCCTGGTCAATAAATGAAGTGAATTACACTGGGCTAAGGGTTCAACTTCTCTTATTTGTGTCCACAACAAGAGCTTTTGTGCAAGTGTCATTGAGAGAGTAGCTATGGCCTTCTCCTTGCACCATAAATGGCAGCGTTTTAGATGCCTTTCTATGGCTGTCTCCTTCTTTTCTTGTAGGGAATGGCTCCTCCTATTAGATGAAGAAGGGAGTGTTTGTCCAGGCCAGAAGGGAAAAGCCTACCTATTAAAGGAACATGGATATGGGGCCTGGGAGGGTATGATGGCTTCTTGGTGTGGTGCCCAATCACACACTTGTGTGGTAGATTTTTAAATTAGATTCACAAATTTCCAGACTCTAATTCTTGGTCATTGGAACTGAAATGTGTGTTCATCTTTTCAGGATTCACACATGTTATTTATCCAGTATTAAATACGTGCTTGGTATTAGGTTAAACTCTTTATAGAGACATTTGTTAGGGATCTAGATACACACTACATGGCCTGGGGAGATAGCAATGGACTTTTATGCCTGATTCTATGGGGTCCCAAGTTCAATCCTCAGTCTATCTGGTCTATGTCCATCTCCATCTCCATCTCCACTCCATCTCCATCTCCATCTCCATCTCCATCTCCATCTCCATCTCCATCTCTGTCTCTCTCATTAAATGTGTGTGTATATATATATATATATATATATATATATATATATATATTCTTAGATAACCACAAGATAGATAACAATTATAAGTATAGTGGCCATGTGGAGTGAGTGTATGGTCATCCTTCTCAGATGAGGAGAATGGACACAGGATGGTTTAGAAACTGTGTGGGCCCTTCTACTAATGGGTAGATGGTGGGAAGTGGGTGGTGGCAGAGACTAGGCTGGTGACTGTCCTGGTCTTCTGTATCAGGAATCAGAATGTGCTAAAAGTGACTTACACAAGGTTGGAGGTTATGGTGGTGACTTCTGCAAAGGATAGATTTCTGCCTTGATGGGACTTGTGACAAAACAGATAGATTGGGGTGAGTATTAATCCAGTAGGGATCTTGTCAATGGATCTGGAATATCCAGCAATAAGTTGTAGATGGCAGACTCAAGTTTCTGCTGATGTGTGAGTCTTCAAGAAATCTTATAAGGTAGCTTCCTTCTGTGGGTGATAACAATGTTTCCTATCTCAGAGTCAGCCACAGCCACTCTTGTTCTCTCTTCAGCCACATTTCAAAGCATCTGGGCTGTTCCCTGTCACCTCAGGCTTCCAGGCTCATGAAAGAAAGCACATTCCTTTTTAGAGCTGGGCTAGTTTCTGATGTGAACACATGATCCTTATAGTGTGCTGGGAATGCTGCTCTACTGGCTAAAAATGGAAAGTCTACCTCCAGTGCCCAATTGTAGGTGGGAGCTGGTTCAGAGCGACATCTTCTGATAGTCCTCTGGAAGAGAACATTTCAGACCACATTACCTGGAGCTGACATCTAATCTCACAGTCACCACCATGACTTTTTAAATACTTTATATGTTTGTTTGTTTGGTAAAGACAGATAAACTGAAAAGGAAGGGAGAACTAGAGTGGGAGAGAGACACCTGAAGCACAGCTTCACTACTAGAGAAGCCTCACTTTTGCAAGTAGGGATGGGCCCTTGTAAGTGGGTCCTTGCGCATGTAATGTGCACCACTAACTGGTCTTCCCCATTATGGTTTTTATATCCCAGCCCTCTTTCTTTCCCTACTTTGTTGCTACTTTGTTTTTCCCTCCCTCCCTCTCTCCCACTGTTTCTTCTCCCCCCCCCTTTTTTCTCTCTATATCTTCTCTCTCTCTCTTTCTTTTGTCACCAGGGTCATACCTGAATGACTCCACCACTCCCAATGGCCATTTTTTTTCTTTTCTTCATACAAAGAGAGGCTAGGCATAGAAGTACGTCAGCCTCTTTGCCGTACTTCTTGTGGGGAGGCCTCTTCTCGGGCACAGACTCCCAGCTTACCTGCCCTGTTGTACACCAGATGCAGGGGCCTAGGAGAATGTTCTGAGGCAGCAGGAGTGAGCCTACAGGACTAACTCAGTGTTCAATGCTAGTGCTGTGACAAGAGATGACCTGGGGACATGTGTCTGATAATAGTCCGTTTATTGAACAGCAAAGCAGCGTTTATAAGGGGTCGTAGGAGGAAGTGACATGTGTATACCATATATGGTAGGGAGGCAAAGGGTCTGGGGAGGGTCAGGACTTTTCCAGTAATTGTTGAGCAAGAGGTTTAATTGGTTAAAGGAACAAGGAAGCAAGGTTATCAGTAAGCAGCAGCCAGAGGGGTGTCCTGAGGACAGAGAGAAGATAGATCAGATATGATCAAAGGAATGGAATGGGTGGGGAAGTAGGGAAGGGATTTTCCTGCAAAACAATGATTATGTAGATAATAAGGGAGTGGGCTATTGTGAGGCAGGGAGGCTGATAGGCAGGGCAGATCCTGGAGGCTGTGTCCTTCCTTGTTCAACCTCTTAGTAGAGAGAGACTGATAGGATTGGTCATGCCCCTCAGGCACCCATCTTTCAATGGGGGGGAGGCAGGCTCTACTGTATCCTCACAATTCCCTACACCTCTCATTTCTTAATCACTTAGTATGATCATAAAAGCAGAATCTGGAGACAAATGCCTGAGTTCAAATCTCTGCTCTGCCATCATTTTGGTTGAGACTGAGGATACATTAACATCTGCATGTCTCAGTTTCCTTATTTCTTTTTAATGAAGTTAATAATTGTATCTATATTATAAGAATTATAGTGTAAAACATATAGAACAGAGCCAATGTATGTAAGGTCTATGCAAAATGTGCACACAAAAATGTCATTTTTCTTTTTAAAAATCTAATTTATTTATTTATTTGCTTACTTATTTATGTGAGTATGTATGAGAAAAATATAGACTTCTGGGACTTTGGCATGCTCATCTGTACTATCTTTCCTTTTTCTAATTTTATTATCTTTATTTATTTACTAGAGACAGCCAGAAATTGAGAGGGAAGGGGTGATAGAGAGGAAAGGGACAGAGAGACACCTGAAGCCCTGCTTAAACCCTCACAAAGCTTTTGCTCTGCAGTTGGGGACCAGTGGGCTCAAACATGGGTCCTTGTGCATTGTAACATGTGCTCAATCAGATGCTCTACCACTTGGCCCCTGTACTTTTTTTCTGGCCCTAAAATTCCCTTTTTTCTTTTATAAGCATTGTTATTTTTTTTTTACCCAATTATATAACTAAACTAAATTTATTTCTACTGAACTTACAGAATAACCCACATAATTATTAAATACTGTTTAAAATTCTGGTCAGGAACTTTGGTGAGCCAAGCACTACACTCTAGGAATTCCTAAAGAGATATGTACAAAACACTTGGCCTGACCTTCAAGAATCTTCATAATAACTCACCATGTGTCTCCTGCTATGCTGATATATTTAAGGAAAACAAAAATTGTTTCACTGTTTTGTTAAGTGGTGTTACAGCATGATGGTTCAGTACGTAGATCTGCTATCAAATAACCAATATTGCTGTCATAGCTCTGACTGAGTAATATCTATTACTTGTCCTCTCTGTTTGAACTTTTTCATCTAGGAAATGAGGATAATAATTAATTTCACCTAGTTAGATTAAGAGAAATAATGGTGTGAATTAATGGAAGAACTTAGTACAACTTAGTGTGGTCAAAGTGAGTGTTTTATCTTTGTATGTTGGCATTTTGATCACATTTTTATGTAAATTAAAATGTTGGGGGTTAGGTGGTGGAGCATCTGGTTGAGTGCACAAGGGCCGGGGTTTAAGCCCCTGGTCCCCACTTGCGGGGGGTGGGGGGTGGGGGAAGCTTAGCAAGTGGTGAAGCAGGGCTGCAGGTATCTCTCTGTCTCTCTGTCTCTCTCTGGATTTCTGGCTGTCTCTATGCAATAAATAAATAATAAAAATTTAAAAAAATTGTTGGGGCCCTGTGGTGATACACCTAATTGAATGCTACAATGCGTAAGGATTCAGGTTTAAGCCCCTAGTCCTCACCTGTTGGGGGGTAAGCTTTGCAAGTAGTGAAGCAGTGCTGCAGGTGTCTGTCTCTCTTCCCCTATATGTCTCCTTTCCCTCTGGATTTCTGACTGTCTCTATCCAATAAATATAATAAAAAAAAATTTTTTTTAATTGTTAAGCCTGCATAATGACTTAAAGAATGAATATGAACTTTTCTGTACAGGCTCAGGAACAACCATTTGAGTACCTTTCAGCCTTTTTCTTCCCCCACTGGATACTGCCCAGCAAAGCCAGGATGTGGAAAGCTGACCTGGGAAGGAGCCTGCCATTCCTTCACATAATCACAAGTCCTGGCAATGGACTTGGGGAAAGAGCCAGACAATTTGGCCAGGGGAAATTTCTCAGACACCTTCCAGAGGCTCATTTTGAAAATGAAAGTGAATGGAGACTTTATCTTTAATTAAAGTTGCAATCTGTTCCCCCTGAGTTTCCAGCCCAAGATGCTCAAATGGAGGGCCTCTGTTTTGTCCTTTTGCAACCCATCTCTTCTTCCTTTTAATTTCAAGCCCATCAAAAGACCAGTTTCCTAAATAGGTTTTAATGAAAATTTAGCTAACCTGAATAATAATGAAATGTGAAATTATTCCTTACTTAATGAACAGCTAGTGGCTTTGGGGTTAATCATCTGATTCTGGTGTCAGTTTATATCAAGACAGAATTGTAATAAGATTCCAAAGGAGACTGATTTCACTTTCTTGATCACCACTTACCTTAGGGTTTATTCTTTCTCATTAGCTATTGTTTAGGAATCATTCCCACTTTGGCCCTACTTGTGAATTAATTACTTGGCTAGACCTGAATAGTGTTTTCCCTTTCAAAGAGAAAAAAAACACATTTTGCTTGACCTTTGCCCTCTGCTTTCACTCCAAAGCTCTCTGTACCCACAGACAGATCTTCATTGGTCTTTCCAATGTCTGATCATCAAAGGGCTCTCATCTTTTCAAACCAGATTGATAAAGACCTCTGGACATCTCCACAGAAGGCTTAACCACCTCCAGACAATGATGGGGCAGACACTAGAGGGACTCTCATCTTCCAGAAACCCATCCCCTAAGACCCAGTGTTCCCATTTAAAAAGATTGGGGTTCAATTACTAGATCAGTGATTTTATTTTTTTTAAGTTTGTGGAGGTAAGACATTACTACTGAGGAATACTGGTAGATTAGAGATTACTAACTGGGGCTGGTGGTGGCACATCTGGCTGAGTACAAATGTTACAATGTGCAAGGACCCCAGTTCAAACCCTTGGTCCCCATCTGCAGCTTTGTGAGTGGTGAAGCACTATTTCAAGTGTCTCTTTTTCCCTTCCTCTCTACCATCCTCTTCTCTCTTGATTTCTTGCTGTTTCTATCTAACAAATAAATAAAGATAAAAAATTAAAACTAAAAGAGAAATTACATACCCACCTGGAAGAGAATTTTTCTTTCTTTTCTTTTCTTTTCTCTTTTTTTTTCTTTTCTTTTTTCTTTCTTTCTTTTTTTTTTTTTTTTTTTTACCAGAGCACTGCTCAGCTCTGGTTTATGGCAGTATGGGGGATTGAACCCAGGATTTGAGAGCCTCAGGCATGAAAGTCTCTTTGCATAACCATTATGCTATACACCCACCCTGGAGGAGAATTTTTATCCAAGTAGTAATCTAGTAGTCTCTTCAACAAAAACAGGAAGGTAATTTGGAAGTTGCAGTTTCTTGGAGAGACTTACAAAAAAAAAAAAAAAAAAAGTCCTAACCAGCTTATAACAATTTGGTTAGAACCAAACCAAACAATTCATTGGAAGAATCTTGGGCTTTGATGTGTGATGATTATTCCTTTGTTGGCTTATAGCATTTTCTCATTGGCTGAGCTAGTGCTGGACAAAGAAGAGGCCCCTTACTTCCATTGGGGCACAGAAACAACATCACTTCTGGTTGCAAACCCAAGGTATGTGCCCTCTTGTAGTTTGTTCATTGTGCATATGTAATAACTCTCTTCTGGCTTCTCATCATTATTTATGCAGATATTCTGTTTACTCGTGTTCACATAACCATCTGGAATTCACAACAAGTAGGCTTTTTACCCAGGCCTTTGCCCCAAGGCAGAATTTGGTTCCATTATCCAGACAGAAGTTTAGAATAGCCCTTACCAAAACTGCCAAGCACTGAGTCATAAAGACAGAACCTGAAGAAGTCCTTGGTGTCTAGTGCTATTATTTCATTTTATAACTGGGGACTTTGATATCCAAAAAAGGTAAGGGCTCCTTGTAGCACTTGAGAATTTGTGGATGGGAATAGAATTTTGATATGTGTTCATTTATCTTGTACCTTATCCTTCAGAGTGTCTTCCTATATCCCCTCTCAACTGCCATGGGACCCTCTGTTTCCTCTGTCTTCCAGGTGATCTTACACTCTATCCTTATCCTTGGTTCTGCTTCTTCTTATTTTAAAAATATTTCATTTGTTTTAATTAAAGAGATAAGGATAGAGAGACCAGAAGAATCCTTTGGCTTCTGGTAGAGTTGAGGATTAAACCTGAGACTTTAGAGCCTCAGGCCCCAGAGTCTTTTTGCATAATCATTATGTTACCAGCTTCTTTTAACCCTTACTCATTCTGAATTACAATGGAGGAAAAACTGTGATATTGATAGGGGACATTTGCAGAATGATTGCAAGAGTTTTCTTGGGTCAAGAATCTGTGACTTCCTTGAGTAGACCCATATCCATATCCATTATGGTTTGACTGACCCTTAGCAGTTATGGATTTGAAAGACTTGAGAATGACATAGTGCTTCCCAAACTTAGCATATACTCAGGATCACCTAATTTGTTTTCACAAGGGGTGTAGTTCTTAAGGCATTTTCTTGAATATTCTGATTTAATGGGTCCCACAAGAAGTCTGGGAATCTGTATTTTAATAGTACCAAGGCAGTTTTAAGATTTGTATAAGTTAATATTTCCTGCCTTTTTTCCCTTCATGTAACCTTACAGATGAGAAAATAGTTTACTCTTCTCTTTATTTTTTAATTAATTAACTAATTAATTAAAAAAGAGACATTAATAAAACCGTAGGATAGGAGGGTTACAACTCCACACAATTCCCATCACCAGATCTCTATATCCCATCCCCTCCCCTGATAGCTTTCCCATTCTCTATCCCTCTGGGAGTACAGACCCAAGGTCATTGTGGGTTACAGAAGGTGGAAGGTCTGGCTTCTGTAATTGCTTCCCCACTGAACATGGGTGTTGACTGTTCGATCCATACTCCCAGTCTGCCTCTCTCTTTCCCTAGTAGGGTGGGGCTCTGGGGAAGCAGAGCTCCAGGACACATTGGTGGGTTTGTCTGTCCAGGAAAGTCTGGTCGGCATCATGCTGGCAATGCAACTTGGTGGCTGAAAAGAGAGTTAACATACAATGCCAAACAAATTGTTGATCCATTATGGACCTGAAGGCTGGAATAGTGCAGATTAAGTGTTGGGGGGTACTCACTGCAGACTATTGTGTACTTCTGCTTACAGGTATATATTTTGCCCTAGTTTATGGATACATGTGAATCTATGCTCTATCTCAGGGGACCTGGTCTATATCTAGGTTTTGGGACTTTGATAGGAAGTGAACCACCTGGAATGGAATTAAAGAATACTATGAAAGGAAAGGTCTCACCCTAGTAATGAAGCTGAAGGGTTATCATTCCACACCTGAAGTCTCTGGACACAGTCTGAAGTGAAGCACACTGGGGTGGCATTTGTTGCGTTGATTAGGTTGTGATCGGCGGATGCAATATTATTTGATATGAATTGAGAGAAGCAGGCAGGAAAGTGAACCCTAAGGTTCCAGGACTGGGGGAAATATAGGCTCTATAGTGGAAATGTGAGGTTCCTGCTGTCTTAGGGTTCAAGAAGACAATGGATAGTTATTGTTATCATCATTATTTGGTAACTGGGTTAACTTTGAAAGGTCCCTTTGTTAAGGTTTGTTGTATAATACCCAGCATCTTGTATATAGCTGTGCTACTGGTTGCTTCTATTCTACCTGGTTTAGGTTTTTGAGAGAGTCAACATATCAAAGACTCAGCCTATGTATTAAAAAGACTCAGTCTGTGTTTTAAAAAGTTTGAGATATATAATCAATTTTCCCCTCTCATATTAATTAAAAAGTGATTTATATGACTGCAACTTAATAGGAGTGTACATAAACACCATTCCCACCACCAAAAGACTGTGTCTCATCCCACCCACCGACCCCTGCCCCCCTGCTGCCCTGGGAAGCTGAGATATCCACCCTCCCCCTCACCACAGGGTTTTTACTTTGGTGCCCTACTCTCAATTTAGTCAGATCCTGCTTTTAGTTTCCCTTTCTGTTCTTCTTTCTCAACTTCTGTTGATGAGTGGGATCATCCCATACTCATCTTTATCTTTCTGACTTAGCTCACTTAACATAATTCCTTCTAGCTCCATCCAAGATGGGTCAGAGAAGGTGGGTTCATTGTTCTTAATGGCTGCATACCCTCCTCTTGATACCATAAAAGAATAGGCATTCCTTTCTCATTTACAATCTTGACAGATGAACACTCTTTCTTTCTTCATCCCTTCAGATTCAGCACCGTCACTTTCCTCTGGCATCAGCTTCAAGTCATCCCCCACCCAAGAGTCCTCTATAAAAACACACCCTTGTCAGTTCATAGAGGAGTAACAATGTGCTTGGGGACTAATCTCTCCTAAGATTATAAAAGAAAAACATCAGCATCTAAATATATCGGCCATGCTGAACCTTCTATTTCTGATCCATTGTTATGTGGCAGGGAGATCTAGAGCGATTAGTGTGCTGAGCTCTGCCAAAATTAGACTGTAGATACTAAAAACAATTAGCATTTTCCTCTTTATATTTATTTATTTTTATATGTTTCACAATTCAGTAACTTAAGAGGCCTTCAGAAGAAATGCTGAGAATTATGTTCAATCAGCAGAATGGAAAGATTGCCTTTTGTGATCTAGCAAATAAACGATGTGTAGAAATAACTCTCTTATATGTGGCTGTATACTATTCATTAAAGGCTAATTGCTGTGGTCTCTAAATGAAATACGGCAAACTGTTCCTCCTCTGTGCCAGTTTGTTTAAAATCTGCAAAGCTTTATTATTAACACTATTTAATTATGAGAATGTCAGCATGGAGAATTCCAAACCCACACTTTCTCTTCATCATTAGTAACAGGGCAAAAATGAAACACTTTCAACAATGAAGGGTTCATATTTCAAGCTTATACAGTAGCTGCTAAAAGGCTATACTCAGAAAATCAATTTTATTAAAGTCCTCCAAGCACTAAAGGGACTTCCATGCAACTAAGCAATTTTAAAAACATGTCCAGAAGCCGTGACTTTTTGATTCATGTTTTTAGTGAGGTTATTTTTGACTATTTTCAATATTGTATCCTTACAGTGGGGTCAGAAGTGATTAGGAGAGGGGTCAGTCACGGCAAAGGCAACATGCTCTCTCAATTTCCACCAGTCATGGGCCTCTCTAGATGAGGCAGTTGGGTAAAGAGAGGAGTAGAAATGCACAGGTTGGGAATTGGGAAGAAGGGCAGTGGAGGAAGGACAACATTTTCCTCCTCTTATTTCATTTTAAACTCAGAAAAATAATAGCTAAATGTGGTTCAAAGTCATACACTTACCAGCTTAGACCCTGAGGTCCAAGCTTCCCAAGATCCATTAACCCTTCCAGGATTATGCTTTGTTCAAATTCCTCACTTAGGAGAAAGCTTATGTTCACACGTATCCATAAACTACTGCAAAATATATACGAGAAAGCAGATTACATTAGAGTTTACAGTGAGTACCTCCCTAACACTTCCTCTCCACTATTCCAAGCTTGGGATCCATGATTGCTCAACAAATTGTTTGGCTTCGTATGTTAACTCTCTTTTCAATCACCAGGTTCCAGATGCCACCAGGATGGGGCCAGGCTTCCCTGGATTGAAGACCCCACCAATGTGTCCTGGAGCTCTGCTTCCCCAGAGACACACCTTACTAGGGAAAGAGAGAGGCAGACTGGGAGTATGGACCGACCAGTCAACGCCCATGTTCAGCGGGGAAGCAATTACAGAAGCCAGACCTTCTACCTTCTGCAACCCTCAATGACCCTGGGTCCATGCTCCCAGAGCGCTAGAGAATGGGAAAGCTATCATGGGAGGGGGTGGGTTATGGGGATTGGGTGGTGGGAATTGTGTGGAGTTGTACCCCTCCTACCTTATGTTTTTGTTCATTAATCCTTTCTTAAACAAAAAATTAAAAAAAAAATTCCTCACTTAGAGGGAGACTCATTATGATCATTTGCTTAACTTAGTTTTACCTTCAAACTCATCTCTTGGTGGTTTTAGTAGCTTGTTTCCTATCTATTTTCATCTTAATACAAACAGGAAAACATTTTGTTGTCAAGTTGCCATATTTTTACAGTTTCCCCTTGAGTATCTGGCCAGAGACCATGGATCCATCTCTTTAAACTATGAAGTTAATCAACTCTTCCTAAATGATTAGTTTAATCTTTAAAAATTTTTTAAAAATATTTTTATTCATTATTAGGTAGAGACAGAGAGACAAGAGAGGAAGGGGGAGATAGGCAGGGAGAGAGACAGAGAGATACCTGCAGTTCTGCTTCACCACTCGTGAAGCTTTTCCTCTGCAAGTGGAGGACCAGGTTTGAACCTGGGTCTTTGTGCACTATAATGGGTGAGCTCAGTCAGGTGCACCACCACCTGGCCCCTGATTAGTTTAAGTTTAATCTTTAGTCACTACTTTTCTGATTGTTCACATCTCTCCTCCCAACCTTTGTGCAAAGTCTTTGATGTCTAACGTAATCTGCAGGTAAGGCTGCCTGCCATTCAGCATATGTTGATTGAACACAATGCTGTACTAAAAAATCATTGACTTGGGAGTCTGGCAGTAGTGCAGCAGGTTAAGCACATGTGGTGCAAAGGGCAAGGACTAGAGTAAGGATCCCTGTTCAAACCCTGGCTCCCCACCTGCAGGGGAGTTGCTTCACAAAAGGTGAAGCAGGTCTGCAGGTGTCTTTCTCTCCCCCCTCCTCCCCTCCTCTCTCTATTTCTCTCTGTCCTATCCAACAATGATGACATCAGTAACAACAACAGTAATAACTACAACAATAAAAAAAAAAGAGCAACCAAAGGGAATAAATAAATAAATAATTTTTTTAAAAAATCAATGGCTTGGGCTTGGGTGGTAGTGCACCTGTTTAAGTGTACATGTTACAATGCACAAGGACCCAGGTTTGAGACCCTGGTCTCCACCTTCAATGGGAAAAGTTTTACAAGTGGTGAAGTAATGCTACAGGTATCTCTCTGTCTCTCTTCCTCTTTATCTCCCTCTTCCCTCTCAATTTCTGACTATCTCTATCCAATAATAATAATAAATTTAAAAAAAATCAATGGCTCCATCTTTATGGTTCTCATATAACCTGATCCAATGCTTTTCTTTTCAACAGTTACACCAGGATTTCTTTGAGTATTATCATTCTAGTATCTTAGTATCATTTAGTATTTTAGCATGGTGACTTTAAGACTTTTGTAAGATAATGTGGGGACTTCAGTGTAGACTCCCAACTCAGACTGCTCAGGTCTGCCTATTTTCAGTTGTGTTTTCCATTCTAGGTGAATTATTAACTACTTTAAAGTAAGAAACTGGATTTAGGCTTTTTAGTCCCTCTCATGGCTTAGAATGTTAGTAAAGAAGTCAGTTTTGTTACCACATAGGCTTCCATACGAAGAGGAATCTTGATCTGTCCTTACATGGTCTGGGTTTCCTCATGTGAAAATGTCCACAATAATGTCTATTCCACAGGATTTTCTAAAGATCAAATGAAATGACACATGTGTAGCATGAGGTACACACAAAGCTTTGCAAATTAAAACTTTCGGTGATAAGAACAAGCATGCCATGTTTATGACTTATTTAGGGGAGGGCCAGGGCTAAGGTTTCAGTGTGAAAATATTGTGAAGGAGGCAGAATATTTGAGTCTAATCCCAACTCTGTGACTGCAGGCAGGGCCTCTCATATCTCAGTGTTAAGGTCTATGAAAAGGGCATGATTGTCTTTATCCTGTTTGCATACTGATGTTGT